>NW_022639603.1:783962-797054 GCF_010583005.1 Odontomachus brunneus
CACGCTTCCGAAATGTTGAAGAAGTGCGAGAATGGGTGGACGAATGGATTGCTTCGAAACAAACATCGTTTTATCGAGATGGTATCGCCCAGTTGCCAGAAAGATGGCAAAAAGTTGTAGAAAGTGATGGAAAATACTTTCATTGAAATAATTTAAATAAATTTTTTACAATAAATGCTTTTTCTCAGTATTTTTTGGGCGGAAACTAAGTTAAGGTCCTAATATAATGGAGCATCTAATTTTGGATAAAGAACACCCATTTGGTTTTGACAAACGAACAAGCACTCTGACACTATACACTAACAGACGGATTAAGTCAAGCGCGTTCTAACACTAGTAGTGATATTTATTGATTAGGCAATAAATACTTGATTATGATAAATCTGGAAGTTATTTTTATAATACGTAGTTTTGGAATGTAGCAAGTATCTTCGGACCTACTAAAAGTTCACAAAAAAATTTGGTTCACTCGGGACTGTTCCAGAAGCTTATGGTGATACATTTAATTCTGGAAAGCCATTGGAATCTCCAGCTGAAGACAGCATTTATGGACATTCAGGAGCCCTTAAACCAAGTTATGGAACTGAAACTAGTACTACTACCGTTTCTTTGTTAAGTACTGGAACCAGAAGTAATATCTGGCCCGCTAGTATTCCATCGATACCCGCGGGAAGTTCAAGTTATTCTGGCGTTAAGGGCTCTTTTGGAAGCACCAGACCTATTTATGGAAATGGTCCTCTTGGTACGCAGCCTGACAACAGAATTGTAACTAGACCTGGCAAACAATCTGGTGGTGAAAATGCACCTTGGCTCAGCAAACAACCGGAAAGTAGTATTACACCTGGCGGTCATCATTCCCTTTTGCCTACTCAACAACCTGGAGGCGCAAGTAAAACTTGGCCAAGTGGACAAGTTGGGCACGATAACAGACCTAGTTGCTCAAGTGGAAGCTGCGAAGGTTCTACTGGTCCATTCAGTGGAAGCAGTAGTTGTGAAGGAAATTATAATTGTAACGGTGGTTGCAATGGAAGAAATAACAATGCACCCACAATACATGGACCATGTAGTGGAGTAATAAATGGACCTAGTGGTGTTAATAAAACGTATTATCCCGCTGGAACTGGCGATGGTAATGTTCCGAGTATTGCAAATACATATAAATCAGGTTTATCTTCTAATATTGGTAACGGGCCTTACCTTGGAGTTAATATTGAGTGTGGAAGAGGAGACAATTCATGTAATCAAGGTAATGAAATAATGCTGGTAATGGAGTGACGTATGTTCATAATAACTTATACGTATTAGTACGTACATATTATACGCTAAATATAATTAAACTTTAGGAGGCGCAGATGTAACACCAGAAAATCCTGTTCAATGGAATTCCGCAAATCCATTTTTATATGGACCTGTAGGTAAGCTGATAATGTACATTGGTTAAACAATAAAAACACATCTTCATAATTTACCACTGAGATGTCTATACTAACTACCCAGTAAGCAAGGAATTAAATTAACGTTTAGAAACGTTGACTTCATGTGCATTATTTGGATATTTTTTAATAATATTGCATTTATATTTTTCACATATTATTTTGCGATATGATTTTTCTGAATGTTGTTTAAACGTTTTAAAAACATTACAAAAAATATATTTTTCAAATGTTACTTTAATATTTATTTGAGATCAATGCAACATCTTAAGAATATTTCTGACAATTAAAACATTATGACTCTATTCAACATTATTGAAACTTCCAAATCGCGGTCAAAGTATGTTCATAATGATGGTCGATACAATATTAAACACTATATTTAAACACATATTTGACAATATTACAGGTTCTTGAATATCATTGTAGTAACGTTATATTAATGATTTCTTGCTTACTGGATAGATTGCTAATAGACTATCTAAAAGCATATAACGGTTTGCGTCCGATAGAGTTTCCGGTGTATGCAAGAAAATGACCGCTACCACCACATATATTCATTAGTTTAGTCATAAAATTCTTTTGTTGAAAATGAGCAGAGCAAATAACGTCCAATACCATCTATTTCTTTGTTGCGACATTTTTTGATGAAATAAGATGCTGACATTTTTGGTTTTACGACAGTAATTTAATGGCCGCTAACTCAATTTGTACGTTATAAGATACTCACACAAGTGACACGCGTCACACACACAGGACCGCCGCCATTTTCTCGCATACAACCGGAAACCTCATGCGACGCAAGTTCAAAGCCTTAGTTAGCAATTTAGTTTAGTATAGACATCTATGTAATTTATATAATATTTATTTATTTCACATTAAATGCATTGTTCATGATTTTATATAAGTAGGAAAAGGATAAGGAAATTTTTCAATAATGAATTTGTCTTCAAAATATAATATATTAGGTGTACAACTTTGCTTCCGCCGTTTTTTTCCGAAATTCGAGGTTTTATTGTAAAAAACTGGTTATACATTTATGATTCAAAGTATTGTCCCTCGCTGGCCACTACTTTCTCCCATCTTTCGGGCAGCGTACGAATCCCGTGTCGAAAAAATTGGTCATCTTTTGAGGCGATCCACGAATCGATCCAATTTTTCACTTTTTCATAAGACCGGAAGTGCTGGTCAGCCAGGCCGTGTGCCATTGATCGAAACAAGTGATAGTCAGAGGGAGCAACGTCTGGAGAATACGGCGGGTGGGGTAGGACTTCCTATTTCAACGTTTCCAAGTATGTCTTGACCACTTTCGCAACATGGGGTCGAGCATTGTCATGCTGCAAAATCACTTTATCGTGTCTCTCGTTGCATTGCGGCCGTTTGTCTTTCAATGCTCGGCTCAAACACATCAATTGCGTTCGATACTGATCGCCTGTGATTGTTTCAGTCGGTTTTAACAGCTCATAATACACTATGCCGAGCTGGTTCCATCAAATACAGAGCATGACCTTGGAGCCGTGAATATTCGGTTTGGCCGTTGACGTGGAAGCATGGCCGGGAATTCCCCATGATTTTCTGCGCTTGGGGTTATCATAATGAACCCATTTTTCGTCCCCAGTCACAATGCGATACATAAATCCCTTCTGTCTTTGCCTTTCAAGCAGCGGTTCACAAGCAAACAAACGCCGTTTAACATCTCTCGGCTTCAATTCGTACGGCACCCAATTTCCTTGCTTCTGAATCATTCCCATGGCTTTGAGGCGTTTTGAAATGGCTTGTTGAGTCACTCCCAATGATCGTGCCAATTCTTCTTGATTTTGACACGAGTCTTGATCAAGTAATGCCTCCAATTCTGCATCTTCGAAAACCTTCTCTCTTCCACCGCTATGCCGGTCTTCGACGTCAAAATCACCGTTCTTGAAGCGTTGAAACCACTCACGACACGTTCTTTCACTAATAGCGGCCTCACCATAAGTATTTGAGAGCATTCGATGAGCCGCAGATTTCTTCATATGGAAGCAGAAAATTAAAACCTCCCGCAAATGACGAGAATTTGGCTCGTAAACTGACATTTTCAATCGAGAATAACTTTATAATGCAGACACAAATCGACTAATGTTTCTATGGGGTTATGACAGATGCCCAAGTTTATTGTATGACGTCTATGATCTATTTATTTCGACCACCACTTACCGCTAAAGCCATCTATAGGAAAACGGCGGAAGCAAAGTTGTACACCTAATAAATTTATCCTATATGAATAAAGCTATAAATATGAATATAGATATATATTTTAACAGGTATATATAAAAATATATGTATATAAATATATATAAAAAATATAAGTGTATGTATATATAATAACACTTTTATTAATTTTTTAGGCAGTATCTTTAATGATGCTTCACGTCCTTTGAGCGGAACAACACCTAAACCAATTGGCAAAGGAAATCCGTTCCTGGACTCCAGTTGGAATACTCCTAAGGCTAGCGATAATAATGCAAACAATGACAGAAATGTGATTCATCCTGGGCAAGAAAATACTAAACCATTTAACAAAGAAAATCCTTTTCTGAACAATAACAAGAGAAGAGGAGATATCGAAATTAATACCGATGAACAAGTGATTCCACTCGGAGGAAGGAAACCCGAGGGAAATAATCTTTTTGGTACATCTTTCGGTAGTGCAAGCAGTGCTTCGAGTGGTCTATCGTATAATAAACAATCTACTTCTGGATCGGGATTACCAAGTAATGATTACGGAAATATAAAGAGTAGTCTGCATCCTGGCAGAGTTTCTCCGCAAGGCGGGCATAGCAATATACATGATTCTCAGGGTACTGGACCATTACAATGTAAATTGGGTCTTTTTGGTTGTGGAACATCTGGTAGCGGAAGCTATGCAGCTACAAGAAGTGATAAGCATCCGGGAGGAGTACACGGAGGAATTGATGGAAATATTGGAGTTAGTATTGGAGGTCCAGGAAGTGTTAATAGTGGTCCCGGTGAGCTCGGAAGTTCTAGAACTGGGATCGCTCCTGCATTCGGCAATTATGGAGGCGAACTTAGTATCGATGCAGGACATTCTGGGTCAGCAGGAAATAATTTGGCAGGGTCCGTTAGTGGTGCTCATGCTGGAGCTTATGCTGGATCCTTTAGCAGCGCTCAAGCTTCTAGTTCCAGTTTTGCCAACGCTAAATCCTTATTTTTCTCTGGTACAGGAGGTTCGTATCTTGCAAAAGTGTTCGAGAAATAAATGTAGATTTTCTTGTATATACGCATCAACTCGTTGTACCATCTGTATTAGATATATTTAATAAACACGTTTTCAATTTTATTTTGTATTAAAAAATTACTTTAAAAGATTAAAAGATTTGATACTTAAAAGATTTGATACAATTATATAAGAAAAATCTATATAACTGAATTATGTTTTTAGTAAAAAATACACAAGATACAATTACATAGAAAAATATGTATTCAGATAAATATTTAATCACTTGGTAAAATATCTAATCATTAAAAGTTGCGCGATAGAAAATGAAAAAAATTTATAATATTTTTACGTAAGTTAAAATATTAGAAATTAAAATTTCCGATAGAAATGATAAGTTCAAATTAAGTCATATAATATTTTAATGAAATTCGTATATTTATTAATTCCCTTATTGAATTTTTTAAGCAAGACAGAGAGAAAGATTCAAAAGAATGAATGTCGATCATAAATCAAATCAAGGATACGTTTATAATTTCTCAGCATTTATATCCTCATACTGTCAAGTAGATCATATCCGTGGAAGTTTTTCTCACGACTAATAGAACATCTCCACAAGACATTTGTGTATTGTGGTATTTTTGAAATTACGTATATGCAAAATAAGTCTCTCACAATAGAAAATACTTCAAGGTCAACCGTGGTTGTACAGGAAGAATTGGATAAACGAGTATAATTGATGCAGTTTATCGTACAATGATGCATAAATCAAAGACAGCAGTTCTTAATTAATAGTAAGCGCCGGCTACGAGTATCCGCTTCCGTTCTTTGGCTACGAGAGCCATTATACCAACCATACCAGCGTAATTAATTTAGCGTATCTGCAATATCTGGCAATATGTGATGATAGTTCTTTCAGCATATCTATATACTATAAAACAAACAAATGATCACACATAATTACAATTCAGTTCGCGATATTGTATTTTATAATGGTACACATACAGGATATTTTCCATTAAAAAAAATTTTATTTTTTTAATAAAATGCCAGATAGACATATTTCGGCATATTATCTCGTTAATGACTAGTACAAATACGCAAAGACATGTTCTCATACAGCAAGAATGCCATCAATATATAAAAGAAGACATTTGATGCCATGAAAATTGCTGCTCATTTTGCCGGAAAAAGAACGCAATTAATTCGGAATTTTTAAAGTAAAAAGTAAATATTTTGTTTAAATTGTGACGTAATAAAGACGTATTTCTTAAAACAAACATATTTTAAACATATTATGCTGTTGCAATAGCACATTACACAAAGTATACATTAAATGCAAGTATATATTAATGCAAAAGTATATGTTAATTGCATACTATATTCAATATTTCTGTCTATCTGAGATATTATAATTTCTTTAAGTATACCATCAAAAATTTTTTATCAATAAAATTTTATTTTGATAATGTTTGGAAGTAATTTTTTACTTAAAGAGAATACGCAAGATATTGGAAAACATTAAATACGCGTATAAATGTATACACATATACAAAGTGTCTGACGCGTAAATCCACTCGTGTGCAGATAGAAATCATCAAATTGAACGAAAAAGTTCTATACTATTTTGCAAACCATGGTAATTTTTGAAATATTTATAATAAAAAATTGATATTAATGATAGAAAATAATCATATATTAATGATAAAAAATTATACTTGTAAGATTGCCAATAGATTCAGATATCTTGAAGGAATTTCGCCTAAAAAGCTAGTCTCATTATATCACTTGTATTCATTCGCTAATTTTCTATCACTGAAATCTTAAAAATGATTATGATTGTTTGCAAAATGGACTTATTCGTTTAGTTTGATGAGTTTTATCTGCACATGAGCGGGTGTACATATTGCATCAGACATCCTGTATAAAACTAATATCGGTTTATATGTAAATATATAATCAATTTACATGTAATACATAAATATATATAATAAATAAATATGTTGTACAATTTTGCGTTTTTAGGACATGACAATAATTTTGGCAACAGCGGAAGTTGGTCTTCCAGTGGAGCGCAGAATCAAGGCGAACCCAATTCCTGGACTTCCAATGGTGCCTCTGCATTTGCCAGTAGTAGTGCAAGAAGTAAGTTTCCTCTAGAAATATTCTTTTAAGCATATATGTAAGAATTACATTAGAAGATATGTTATAAAAAAATATTAGTTATGAAAAATAATTAACTTTGTGTGTGTAATTTTATTTGTTTAAATATAATTTAATTCTTTTCACATTCTTCGACAACTTTGTTTACCGAAAGATATTATAATGAATATAATATTTGTCAATAAAGTATTTGTGTGTGAGCGATTATTATGTCGTTGTGTTACAGGTTGGTCAGGAAGTCATCCTGT
Source organism: Odontomachus brunneus (assembly GCF_010583005.1). Classification (NCBI taxonomy): domain Eukaryota; kingdom Metazoa; phylum Arthropoda; class Insecta; order Hymenoptera; family Formicidae; genus Odontomachus; species Odontomachus brunneus. Next base: position 791,021 of record NW_022639603.1, read on the forward strand.
CGATGTAAAGGGTTAATTCAAGTACTGATGAACATTTCAATCAGAATATGAATATTAAGCAGAACAGAATACATGCAGATGACGACATAATTGCAAAATATAATATACATTTAGTTGGCGCTACCAATCGCTACTTAATATTTGAAACACATAATTTTCTTATATGCTTTATATATAAAAATTTTATATTTATTACAGAAATCTCATTCATTTAGTATGATTGCGATACGACTATGGACAGACAAAATTTTTCCACTGTATGTACACTGCCCATCAGTACGCTTACTCTGATTGATTAATAGAAAGTAAACAAGCTTCTTAGAACTATACGCGTGATTATTTAAGTTGCAAACACTAATTATCCGTTATGTGATCGATAATTGGCCACATCGAATTGCAGCTTTCGACAGTTCTCAGCACGATAACTTTATAGAATAATCCGTTAAAAATACAATCGACATCGTAATATTTTCGTCTTTGTAATAAAGTTCAAGAGAAACATATCTTAATCAATTAATTTATACAAATATATAAATGGAGAATTTAATTTCATCTCGCGCGCGCACACATAGATGAATACATTCATCTCTAACATTCCGAAAGAATGGGCGATGCGCATATCGTCCAGCCAGTACATGCAAACAAGTAAGTTATTAACCAGATATTTTTACAATGCAAATATAATTATAGCTCGCTGAGAAATATATAAAAGGATATCTTGGACGCATAGGGTCAGTTGTCTTCGTTAAGGCTTTCCATTGCGAGTCCATTGTGCTATAAGAATCATGAAGATTACTACATTAATTACGTTTATATTGGCATTATTGGTTCAAATATGTAATGCGCAATTGGATAAGTCATGGCGCTGTTAATAATTAGTAACAATTTATGTAGTTTTAACTTCGTTAAACCTACATCTAACCGAACAATTACAACGTTAAAGTAATTTTCTAACTAATATGTGATATTACATGCCAATATAAAATAATTTGAAATCCATCTGAACCATTATATATAAATTGTCGCTATTAATAGCTATTATGATATTCATTCATTGTTTATCGAGTTCGTATCACATATCGAGATAAATTAGTTTAGTCAATAAAACGTCACTTTTGTACACGCAAGTCGCAACAATTATTTGTGTGTATGTACTTATTCCTATTTCTCACACTTCTGACGTCATGATTCAAAATACTCTAAGATATCGCTGATCCTGAATAACACTTATTGCTATAGTTTACCAAATAACATTGATTCGTTAATTAGAGATGATCATCTAGATAGATCTCATAAGGCTCTTGGGATTCAAATGTATTCTAATGTTTACATAAAATTTTGCCTTATTTGTTATTTCACGCTATGCGTTACGTTATATTCAATATGACAGTTTAGAAACTTAGAACAAATTTTACACATGTATTTATGTATAATTTAGGAAATAGGGTCTTATTGGAATTATGCGCACAAGTATAGGCGGAGGTCATTAATCGAGGAATGGAAAATTGGGACAATTATGAATGCTCAGGCAATATGACATGAGATCAGGTGCGTTTGAAAATATGATTTAGAGGAAATTAATGGAGGACTCCAATATATTAATTTTCCCTTTTTCAGCTTGTTGCATCATATTTTCAAGAACAGCGAATTATTGAATCAATTTCACTGATATATACCGCTGGTATAAATTAAATTTTATGACTGGTTTTGCATTTACTGGCTTTGCATTTAATAAAAAAATTTGCAATAATAAATTTAAATATTATAAATTGTAAATAGCCAGTGACACGTTATGACCTTATATCTTAACTGATCTCGCAATTTTTAACTCGACATACAGTACTGTTTACATAAAATTATAGAATCTTGTCATATTATTTCAGGTATAATTGGCTACATCTAGCTCACAATTACAAAAAAATTATAGAGTTGACCAATACAAACCTCTTGTTTACATGGATTAAATAATTGTTATGCTTATATCCAATAGTTTTTATGTGTCTTTATCATTTTCAACTTAACGAAGTAATTAATAAATTACTTTCTGTTTCTTTTGCCAATGGCATATTGTGTAGATATTTATTAATTTTTAGAGATGTACTATTTAACAATACCAGTTTCAAGTTGGAATGTATGAATTATAAGCGTTTTAATGGTTTCACTCGTCCTTAGGTAGGAGCGTAAAGTGACTGGCAGTAATACTTAGAAATTAATTTATTATCTCCATACACAGAAAAAATACGACTTTCGGACCTATTGGCATATAAAACAGATGTAGGTATATAATTATTGGAAATATACTATACAGCTACAAACATACAGTGCTCAATGTAAAGAAACAGAAAGCTGTAATGGACTAGATCCGTGTAGTTAGGATATGTGGCTCGTGGACAAGTGATTATTTAATGCTGTCTTATGGGCAAATTTTTTCATACAGATAAGACATTCGTGAGTTTTCTCATTAACGTGCATCGATAAGTGTTTTTTCAACGCTGCTTTGTCTTTGAATATTTTTTGACAAGAACTGCACTCAAAGGGTCTCTCACCGGCGTGAACAAGAATGTGGCTGGTCAGCGTGGTCTTCTGCGTGAAGGCTTTGTGACACACATAGCATTCGTATGGTCTGTCACCAGTGTGGCTTAACATGTGTTTCCTCAACGATGACTTCTCCTTGAATGTTTTGTGGCAAATGTGGCAAGCGTGTCGCTTGTCGCCTGTATGTATGAGCATATGCGAGTTCAATCTGGTCTTTTCCCTGAACGCCATGTCGCATAAATCACATGCGAACGGCTTCTCACCGGTGTGTATCAGCGTGTGTCTATTTAGATCCGACTTCCTGGTAAAAATCTTATCGCAGACTTTACAATCATATTGACCGCCGGTGTGCAACAACATGTGGCTATTTAAATCTGATTTCCGTGCGCATGCCTTGTGACAAATGTGACATTCATGCGGCTTCTCCCCCGTATGAACTAGCATATGGGAATTTAATTTGGCCTTTTCGCGAAAAGTCATCAAGCATTCTTTACATTCGTACGGTCTTTCACCGGTATGAACCATAGTATGCCTAATTAATTCTGATTTTCTCTTGTAAGTTTTCTCACAAATGTTGCACGCGTGTGGCTTCTCACCGCTGTGCGCCAGCATATGATTGTTAAGTGCTGTCTTTTGAGCAAATGCTCTGTGACATAGCGTGCATTTGAATTGTTTATTTCCCATATGAAGCGGCATATGCATGTTCAGTTTCGCTTTTTCTCTAAACGCTGCGATTTCACACTTGTAGGATCTGTCTCCGACATGGCTGGACATGTGCCGGTTTAAAGTAATCTTCTCCTTGAACGACGCGTGGCATACGTCACATTCGAACGGTCTCTCTTCGATATGCATCATCTGATCGTTCATACCTGCTCGCTTCATAAAAGCTTGCTGCAACGCATCGCAATCGTATGGTTTGTCCAACACGTGTAGTTGCATGTGGCTTCTCAAGCACCATTTATAAGCGAATCTTTTTTGACAGATGTTGCATTCCAATGGGCTCATTCCAACGTGAGTCAACATGTGAGCGTGTAAGCTGGAGTTATCGGGAAAATTCTGCTGACAAACTTCGCACTGACTTCCGCTACAATGCATTCTTAGATGTGTCACCATGGAGTCATTGTTCAGAAACCACTTCTTGCAAATTGAGCATTGTATTTTATAAAATTTTGCTTGTTGCCCGTTTTGACAAAATCCGTGATGCTTCTCAGGGTCTTGCACTTGTAAAAAATTTGTGTTAGCCAAACATCGTTGCATTACACTATCTTCTTTGTCGCATAGATTGGCATTTATTTGTGCCGTCCAATTATGATGACTAGTAGATTCTCCTTCCAACTCTAGCTTTACCTGTAATGGTTTATAAAACTCTATAAATAATGCATATAATAAATGTGAACAATTATAATGTCAAGTATAAAATATTTATATTTTCTGAATTGTAGAAAAAAAGAATGTCCCATCGATCATTAAAAATATAACATGACTATAATTATTGTAAATTAAAGAAAAGAAAGATAGAGGTTCTATGAATGTAAAATCAAATTAAAGGAGTAAATGGGCCAACAAAAGCCTATCCGTGGATATTTGTATGCAAATTTGTAAATCTTATTATTCAATGTCACCCACAGAGACAAAATTATAAACCAAACATTGAACTCATAACTTATTAGTTAAATTCTGATATAATTCTTTTGTTATCAATGAAAAGAATACAAAGTGAAACTGAAACATTTGACTTCTAATTTAGTCCCTGCAATATAACATCAAGTATTACGAATTTGTATATAAATATCCACTTGAAGGCTCTTAATGGCCCATTGTTCCTTTACCTTAACGTTATAGATTTACCATTTCATTGGAGAAATCCACTTCATTGTTTTCGATAGGCAGAAATACCTTCTCGAAAGTGCCTGAGCAAATATCCTCCATGTAGTCGGGATCAAATCTGTCACCTGGTTCCTCTTTAAGCACGACGCTCACAATGTTCTCATCCTTAAAGTAATTCTTACGTTAGACTCTGCACAGGACTCAGCAGTATACCATATACCGTACTGCTGTGTTTCATACAAAAAGTTTACCATAACCTGACTGTCTATGGCTAATGCATCCATCGGTTCATCTTTCACCTTAAAACCTTCCATTTGCTACACTTCACTCTGAAAGTGAAATTAATTTATTTGCTTACGTACGTCATTCCATGATGTGTGATATCAACAATATCCAAAAAACAAATCGAAGTAAAGAGACAAGGAAAAAGCTTTGTACACGATGGGTGCAGCCAGAAATTACATAAAAACGATCTCATAACCTCAAACGCGGTAACAGGTCCGGAACGCAATAAAGGGTTCTTGCGGCCCGACGCCGTCTCGTATGGTTGCGAACCTGTTATCGCGTAGAGAATACCGAACAGGCGAACCGATTACCATTGATACTTACAGCGTAGGTTACATGGCCCTTCCATGTAGTACAAAAATATAGGTTGCGGCCGACGTTGACGTTCCTTTAATCGGCTGGCACTTCGTGAAGAAGCGAACGGCTCAGTTTGCAGGAACAGGTCGTTTCCGCGAGTCGTGACGCTGGGAACCGCTATCGCAAACGTACGACACGACACGACGCGCCGGCCAAAATCGACGAGGTGCACTACACTTCGCGGTGGCGTAGATATTTAGATACGGCGGATAATGTGTTGCACAAACGCTCGCGCGCGTACACGCTACCCACACAATCTTACATACGTGCGCCATGTCATGCGACGCGCACACACACACACACACACTAGTGCGCGTTACATCGCGCGCGTAGCTGCACACAAGTCGGATAAATGCTTTCGTATGGAGCAAATGTTCTCGATGTTTTTTGTAATCTTATCTGCCCATCTATCTGTTTACTTACATGCGGTATATCAGACGACATGGACTACGAATTATTCTAGTGACAATTGATATTTTTATGAGGTTAGGATGTGTCTCTCGTAAGAAAGAAAACTCAGGAATACAAGGCTATGGTTACGGAATATGAGAGTGGAAAGAAACGTAATTGTGTAATTTTCTAAGATGTGATTCTAACCTGTATTTTTCTACGATAAGTAGGCAAACGAAAAACAGATCAACCGAAATCTATATTTTTTCTGTCTATTTAAATTTTTATGTTATTTATTATATATATATATATATATATATATATATATATATATATATATATATATAAAATAAATGCTTACGCCGCGTACGCATGCGCGCGCGTCGTTTGTGTACAAATCATATTCTTGCATTTTTCTTTCTTTCGTGAGCGTCGTGATTGTGATTTGTTTCATTTTTTAACGGTTATAAACATTAGGTTTGTTCTTTCGACCTGATCTAGGGCTGCACTGGAACTGTACTAGTTGAAGAAAGTTCAAGATAGTGCAGACCAGTGCAAAGATACATATGGGTCTGAAAAGAACGGGTAAGAGCAAGTTAGAGCAGTGTAAGATGGCGGACAACATGGCTGGATTAAATAA
>NW_022639603.1:797064-805278 GCF_010583005.1 Odontomachus brunneus
CTAGTTGACATTACGTAGAAGAAATAATCCGACGACGGAATCTATAAACAGTAAGTAAATACTTAAATATATAATAAATATATAATGTAGATAAATATATAATAAATATATAATGTAGAATGACATAAAAGAAGTATTTAGAATGTTATCCAAACAGCACAAAATATCCGAAAAGCATCCTGGAAAGGCTCTTGGACGTTTTTTCGGAGGGATTTGTTGTATGGGTATCCAACACAAAACAGTTTTTAAAAGAAATAGGATTGTTCAACAAAACATAAAATGCTATAAGTGCGAAAACATGACCATAAATTGATCTATGTTATTTAATCCAGCCATGTTGTCCGTCATCTTACACTGCTCTAACTTGCTCTTACCCGTTCTTTTCAGACCCATATGTATCTTTGCACTGGTCTGCACTATCTTGAACTTTCTTCAACTAGTACAGTTCCAGTGCAGCCCTAGGTCAGGTCGAAAGAACAAACCTTCTACCTCCAGACCTAGGGCAGTCAGTTCACTGAACTCGCTGCACTAGTTCAGCCTGCACTGTTCGAAAGAACACATTTTCTTGCACTATTCTGATCGAAAGAACGCATTAGTGCAAACTTCGTGAACTAGTGCAGCCAGTTCAGGTCGAAAGAACAAACCTTTAGTATTCCAATTTTTTCATTAGAATAAACCAAAACTAAATTTTTGAGTAAAGAATATTTTGAATAAAAAATTTTTTTTGGTAGAACTATTTATTATTACTCAAATAGCACAAGACAATCCTATGAATATTTTAAGAATATTCTTCAAGAATATTTGGAATATTCCATAGGACATTTGTATATATTCATGGTGTATTCGTAGAACATTTGAATGGCACCAATTTAAATTTCTCAGAATGGGTGCTTTCCAGTTGCGTACACTGTGTTACACAAAACAAGTTTATTGGTTGCATATTCCCAGGTAGCATACACACATTTTAAAAATGTTTTATAAACGTTAGAATCAAACTTTTTATAACCGTTTCCAAAACGTTTCATAACATTTCTGAAACGTTTTTCATGAGTAAAAATGTCTACTCAAAAAACGTTAAGTGAAACGTTATTTTTGCGAAAAAAATTGTTGAAGAAACGTTTTATAAACGATTAAAACGTTTCTTATTGGTGCTTTACGGTTCTGAAACTATAGATACTTTTAAGAAACGTTTCTGATATGTGTATGTGCTACCTGGGTTATCTTACAAGATATTTTAGATAATATGTAACCAATAAACTGGTTTTGTGTACGTGTGTGTCAATATGTGTTAAGCAATTGGAAAGCATCCAAAGTGAATAGAATGGGAGCGGTGCACTTGGACACGGTGCATTTGGACACAGCCAATCACAGCACCGTGTGATTAGAGACATTTGTAGGATCCCTTGGAACAGCGACTTGTGATTGGACTGTGTCCAATTGCCCCGTGTCCAACTGATATACACCCGAATAGAATAATCTACCGAATATTCTATATATTAAGTTATGAATGTTTATAGAAGATTCAAAAAGAATATATATATATATATATATATATATTCTTTTTGAATCTTCTATAAACATTCATAACTTAATATATAGAATATTCGGTAGATTATTCTATTCGGGTGTATATCAGTTGGACACGGGGCAATTGGACACAGTCCAATCACAAGTCGCTGTTCCAAGGGATCCTACAAATGTCTCTAATATATATATATATATATATATATATATGAACAGAACGTTTATATTTATAAAAATATAAACATTTATCTCTTTATTGTTTTCCACTTTATTGTTTCATATGCTACTTAATTCAATTTAAATTGTACTTCGAAAATTTGTTTATCATGCTGGGATGCGAACCTAAAACCTCTGCTTCTTGGGTCGTTCACTTATATGGAGGGGGAATTGCATATGCCTCCTGTATACCAAAAGTGTGTCCAAAATATACGAGAAAGAAAGATATATATTCCTATTCACCCTCTGTACACTCAGAGGCAGGTATGGTGTCCCTCTGCGGGCCCGTATACGCCTGTCAAATAGTCGAAAGCGACAACAGGCATATATGGAGGACGTACAGTACGTCTTACGTACAACGCGAGAGAAGCGAAGAAGACACGTAGGAGAAGTGGTGGGAGACATTTCGATGTTGCATCCTTTTCGCACGTCGTCCGATCGAGAAAGGAAACATCAGCAGACGTTATAGTTGTTAGTGGTGTCCTCAATAGCTGTCTCACTCACTCAACGCTTGAATGCAGAGAATATGAGCGAGACAGCAATAGGGACACTGCGCTGTCTCTATAGGTGTTTCGCTCGCTCTAGTATCCATGTATCACGCTTTTCTCTTTTCTCCTTAAAGCCCGTATCAGACTACCGACTTCACAAGCCAACCCGACTGCCGACTACGACTGCCGACTCTCAATAGACCAATCACAGTGAGGCGCCGACTCCGCACCTCACTGTGATTGGTCCATTTAGAGTCGGCAGTCGTAGTCGACAGTCGGGTCGGCCTGTGCAGTTGGTAGTCTGATACGGGTTTAACAGAAATGCACGTTGTGCCGATGAATGACACCGAACGACAAAATTTAACTTTTTTGTTGTACGAATGTGAATAGTCATTTCCTATGTATTTTTGCCCGCTAAGCACAAATCCTTAATCAAAATTTGGTTACCGCGTTACATTTTTGAAAAAAATACATCGGAAATGATAGACATATTTCGTCATTATAAGGTTATTAAGATACGTCCGCATGTAATATTAAGATATTAAGATCTTTACAAAAAATGAATTTTTCCGGCATATGAAAAAATCATCTGATGCTATAAACATTTCAGTAATATTGCCGCATATTCTGATGTCAATGGTAATGTACAAAAACATTTCACAATTTGACATATATGGAATGGAATAAATTTTCTTTTTCGTACATTTCATGATAACCATCAGTATAGATATATCAGTATATAACCATAAAGTATATACTTTTCTTTGCAATTTTAAAAAGAAACAGATTTTTTTAAGTTTCGACATATCTAAGGGCGCGATCCATTGCATGCTGCAGACGCTTCGAAGTCTAAGCACTTAAAGTTACTCATGCATTTTTTTTAAATCGCTTAAGACCGGGAATATAATAGGTGTAGTAGTAAGCTTTATACATTAAGAAATTAAACAATCCTAGTCGACTTTTACAAGAATAATCGAATGAGGTTTGCCAATTTCTTATGACTTAAAGCTTACTACTTATTGTGTTCCCGTGCTATTTTGACGTACTGTACTAGATGGAATGAATTCTTTTCATAAATCTTATGATAAAAATTGTAAAATATCGTTGTTTTCTTACAAATTAAAAAAAAATAAGAAAGAACTAATAATGTTATAAAGCTCTTATAAAAATCAATTTAATTCTAAATATAAACAGTATGCATATAAGAGCTGATTTTTCGCTAATTCGTCTTATGTAGGTTTAATGTAAAGAAACAATTAATACAAGTCTTCTATAAATATCATGTACGTTTAGGTCTTCGGTTCGGACCTTCTTCAGTGTAGAAAAAGAGTACAGAAAAGAATACAACATAAATGTCGCAAATTTCGCGTAAAATAAAGTAAGAAGTCAATGAAATCAAGAAGCTGTAGACCCCTTTATTATTGGACCGCCTCCATCCCTTATAGAAATATTATATTAAGAATCATTTATAATTACTTATTTTCAGTATTAAAAATACTGGATAATAAGTAATTATCAATGATTCTTAGTATGATATTTCTATAAGGAGTTTCAAAGGAACAACGTAACAACGTAACAACGGAACGTAACAACAATCACAATTAATACTGATACTGATACTGTTGTATAAGTAATCAAACTTTAACATACAACGTGCTCGCAAAATAGAGAGAATATTCTTTCTTTCTCCCTCGCAATATTTTGATGTCAAAATGATATTGGTGTTGTGAGGAATCTATTTTATGCCAATGTTGCAATAAAAATAAAAAAGTTTTCACACTATTTAATATATATTTTAATTACAATCATCTTTTGTATTGTTAGGAATAGCCCAAGTAAAACAATAGTCAAAATGATATTAATTTAATATTTTTTGACTGGTAATTGACATAAATTTGTTTAATGTTTGATCAAAATGACGTGAAATTGATATCATTTTGATTCTTATGTTCTACTTGGAAGCTATAATGCAATAGAGGTCGTACTGAAATTCAATAAAAAATTAAACGTAAAAATCTATTGCACATCCATAGTAGATGTACAGTGGACGTCCACGGATGGATGTTATATGGATGTCCATCATCGATGAATTATGGACGTCCATTAGAGATCCACTTGTCGTCCACCGTGGAGATAGATATCTGGTGAAACTATAGATGATTTATGGACGTTTAATGGAAGTTTTGTTCTGTGTGGGAATATTCTAAAATTGTTTTCGAAGAATATTCCATAAATATTCTCGACAAATATTCTATATACTTTCGAAGAATATTCTTAGCATGTTGCTAAGATTTACTATAAAAATATGACTCTAATTGTAATATTCTACGTATATTTATTGAACATTCCATTTGAATATTCTGAAATTGAGAATATTCATATTCCATAAGAATATTCATAGAACATTGTGTGCTATATAGATATATAAAAATATTTGTTTATAACAATGTTAAATAATCAAAGTGGGTAACCCAGAGAAAATTTTATTTTTAGAATATATTTATGTAAAAGCTTTTATATAAGATAAAATCACAAATTTTTTTTATTAAGAGGGTTTGAAGTCATTCTACATATCGAAGTTATTTCATCACGTTGTTTTTTGATGAGGCAAACATTTGAATCCGATGAAAGAGCGAATCTTTCGGCGAATCTACTGCTTACCTAAAACGATTAAAGACAGTAATTATAGATCATCGTATGATTCATTAAATTGTGCTGGCACGAGTAATATGCTATACTTATTCACGATGAAACTGAAATACACAAGTCTTGTAGTAGGGATAATAATGAAAATTATTATAATACATATTTGCAGCTTTGACACAGATAGAAAGATGCAGCGACTGTATCACATGTATTAATTGACTAATTTTCTGTCATTAATACTTCAATAATTACTAAATCATACAGGATTCTCTTATAGTTTAATGAATTCTACCTACATATGTGTGCTCGGGCATTTAAACCCAAGCATTTTGTATACAAGAGATTCGCTGTTAATTGTTTTGGAATCGTGTTGTGATTTGTAAATAAATCATACTACATAGTCATCTTTGATGAAAATAATTACAATGAACTCGAACGTTCTGTATTAAAGTTATATCGCATCATAATGCGTAAGTTTGTTTAAATAATAAATATATTACACACCGAGAATTGCATTACAATTGTTATAGTTTTATCTCATTAAAGCCAAATTATTTCATTCTTATACAAAGTTGTAACTTTATACCGTTACGAAATCTTTTTCTCTCGTTTTCTCACTTTCTTATTCTTCTTCTTATTATTAATCTCATAAAACTTTCTCTGGAATTCTAATATATCTTATAAAATTGATACAAGGCATCCTGTTTCAATAAAAATAGCTGAATATTTAAAAAATGAAGAAGTATACGAAAAAGTATTTTCGACGAAAATTCCCAAATAGCACATGGACGTCTTATGGATGTCCAGTGGACGTTCAAGTTTGGATATTGGGACGTCTATAAGACGTCCGAATAAAGCTCAACAGACATTCGGTAGACGTTAATAGGATGTCCGTTTTTACCTATTTTGGACATCCTTGGAATATTCAAAAAAAGACCTACATTATTTTTAGTGTCCTTATTCGGTTCAATTTTCTAACAGAAACTATTCGTAAATGTCACAGCGTTTGCTGATTTTACTTGACAATTTTAGATTACTTGATTCCAATGTTACATCAATGTCACATTTAAAAATTGGCACTGGTGAGACTCGCACTTGGATCCGGAGGCAATTGGTGCCTTGGAGGCACCTCTCGATTATGAATCTGTTGTTTTAGACATGACACCACTTTATCGATCGATATAAACGTCTTACATTTTGTCTATATATGTTGTACCCTTATAGAAAAGTATCACTGGCTGTGATAAATTGGCCAGTAATAAATAGTAATTTTATTACTCATACGAGTAATAAAATTATTGAACGACAGTAATTATTACTGGCCAAATTATCACTTATCAGTATTAAATTTCTATAAGGGTAATTAACACAGTAATATAATTTTCTAATAATAAAATTTTCTGATTTAATAAAATGATTTAATTTAAATAAAAATTATATTTTTTATACGTTTATTGTTAATTTAACCCTTAGCTAATGAGGTAAAGTCTACAAAATCCCGCACATTCCATTTCGTTATCTTTAAATTTTTATAGTAAAAATTCTTCATTGTTAACTGTTATTGAATAAAGTCATAAAAGATTATAAACTTTGAGTAATTATAAAATTATACTACTAAAAAAAAGAAAAATCTACCTAATTATATAAAATTTAATTAAATTAATTAAATTTATATATAAACATATAAATCAGCGCTTATTATAAGCGATGGAGTATCTGTCGAATATAACCATAAAATGTAAATAAAATTAGTAATAGTAATAATAGTAATTAATAATAGTAATTTCTCACAAATTCTCAGAATATCCCAAGTAATAATTCGCGAAATATTTTTATAATAAAATTCCAAAGAATACTTTAGAATAAATTAAGCTTGGATAATTCTTCAGGAATTCTTCAGATATTCATTTTTCTAATTATTTAGGTATTCTTTAAAATGAATTCTCTATGAACTTCTATTCATCTCTGTGCTATCTGGGTCAACATTTTCTCATTAACATATCTTTGAACATCATCCTACTAACTGGATAATTGCAACGATGCAATACTCGTAAGTAAGAAATGGTAGGATAAGTTCTAAAAGGTTTATTTCTAAGAGCCAAATGCTTGATCAAGCACATAAAAAATAAATAACAACGTGTATAAATAATAATCTGTTGGTTACATATACCACAGTTGATATAAATGAATATTAGATAAATATCTATATATTTATCTAATTCTTTGCTTATCGAACAAATGATTAAAAATGACCTCTCAAAAACGTATTATAGACATCTTTAAATGACGTTATTATTACTCCTTATAAAAAAATACTATTAGTGGTAATTGTTACGTCTGGATGTTACGTCCTGGTAGAGAACGCAACACGACGTAAAGCCTCGATCGTACTAGCAGGTCGAGTTACGAGTCAGCGACCAGAAGGATCGCTTTACGCTTGTACCGACGTACGACGAGTGGTCCTTTTTCGATCAGAGAACTGAATCTCTTTATCGCGGACGGACCGAGAGCGGATAAGAGAAATGAAGGGGGAAAAGGGAAGGATTCGAAAAGAAATTGTGATATAATTTGAGTTAGAATTTAAATAATTCTTGACGATTACATTTATTTTCCTCGCGGGGTTGTTACAATTTTTATTAACTACTAGCACGGAGACAAAGTACGCGCGCGTGTGTGTGTTTGTGTGTGTGTGTATGGACTTCTGGGTTAATGCTCAGGATCATTGGGAGGTAAAGAGGGTGAAAAGTAGGTCGTGAGGGAAGATGGAGGAATAGGTGGAGGTGCTGGACGAGAAGGCAGATTTTGAGAAGGAAAAAAGGAAAACCGCCAAGTGAGGTGGGAAGGGTGGTAGATTTTGCTGTTCCAGGAGTCTAGGAAGCAACCTGTGCGTAATCCGGGACAAATACTGTACGCGAGCTACCCGGAGTTAAAGTTTTGATATTGGAGAAAACGAGTAACAAAACTATAACTTACTGTTGATGTGCGATTTGGAGGAGAGAGTAACTGTTGCTGGATTTCTCAGTTGGGCCCCTTTCGATCCTCGTCTGAATAGAACCTGGTGTTCGTGTGTGAGGGTTGCGGACGATCGCACGATGAATACAGCAATAAGCACAGAGAGTTGAGTAGCTGAACTCTTAGGGTACTTGGATTTTCCCTCAGTGGTAGTAGAAGCACAAGAGTAAGAGAAGAGCAAGAGAAGTGCAAGAGAAGTGCAAGAGAAGTGCAAGAGAAGTGAAGTATAAGTGAAGTGAAGTGAAGTGACCCGCGGTGCGTGGAGTCGCGGTTATATACGATATCAACTGGAAATGGTTTGGTAGGGAAGATGTGGAAATTTGGGGGT
>NW_022639603.1:805288-808062 GCF_010583005.1 Odontomachus brunneus
TCAGAGAAAATGGTATGGGGGACTGTTGTATCCAGTAGTAAGTAAGTAGACAGTGTTAAGGAAATCTTCTTAGCTGGGGTTGTGGGTGGAGAAAATCATACATTTCAAAAGAGAAGGTTATTGGAGGATTTTTAAGGTGGTGAGGGAATCAGCAGATGAGGCGGAACCGGATAACGTAAGTTAGAAAATGTAACGGACATAATTTTTTGTTATCCAGCGGTTCCTTTGATCCCAAGGATAAGGTCCGGCGAAGTTTACTTTGCGGATTAAGGAGTTTTAGTGCTGTATTTCCCAGGGTTATTTCGGAATTTTAGTCGGAATTTTTATTGGGGAAAGACAAAAAAAAAGGTCTTACGATTCGGAATTGTTTGTTGTTTCCCGACAGAGGAGGCAAAGATAGAGTGCATGACTCATGTCTGCACAGGACGTAACAGTAATAGTTCACTAATAGTGGTACTATTAGTGGTAATAGTGTCACTAATAGTTTCACTAACAATGCTAGTAGTGTCACTATTAGTGCTAATAGTGACACTGTTAGTTACACTATTAGTGCTGATAGTGACACTGGGTGCTTTCCACATCTTGCTTAACACATCTTGACAAACATGTACACAAAATCAGTTTATTAGTCATATATTATCTAAAATATATTGTAAAATAATATACAACCAATAAACTGGTTTTGTGTAACACAGTGTACGCAACTGGAAAGCACCCACTATTAACAGAGAAACATCCCAGGTAGCACACACTCGTTTCAAAAATATTTTATAAACGTTAGAACCAAACCTTTCATAACCGTTTCCAAAACGTTTCATAACGTTTTTGAAACGTTTTTCATGAGTAAATTGTCCACTCAAAAAACGTTAGGTGAAACGATATTTTTGCGAAAAAAATCGTTGAAGAAATGTTTTATAAACGTTTGAAACGTTTAAAACGTTTTATAAACGTTTTTTAAACGATTCATAAATAAGGTTTCAGAGAGGTTCTTGTTAAAACATTTCTTATTAGTGCTTTACGGTTCTGAAACTATAGATACTTTTAAGAAACGTTTTTGATACGTGTATGTGCTACCTGAGATGAGAGCGGCCACCGGCCTGATTCCGGCTGTTTACGATAATTCGAGTTGGAGTAAGCACGAGTTAGTTTCACTAGGGCCGAGAAATATGATAGACACAAGCATCTAGTATTTATGACAGCTCAATGCTGTTCGATAAATCGAGTAGAGTAGATTTAGGGTAGTATAGCGTATAGTACATGTATAAGAATTAACAGTATCAGATCACATAGTTTTGTAAAATATGTAACAATAATATTACGAAACAATGATTTATTATATTTTAGAAAAATTAGAAGCACTAAATTAAATTATGAAAAGGTATCATATATTTGTGACCCAGCGAGAAAGGTTACGTTGATTCGACATCTACTAGACGTCTATATGAAACGTCTATCTACCATCTACGTCTAATCTAGATTAAGATCTATATCGACCTAAAAACGGTCCACATTTAGATGTCTAATAGATAGTCATTTCGACGTCTTATCGATGTCTAATAGACCGTCATTTCGACGTTGATTCGACGTCGATCAATAAGTCATTTCTCACTAGATTGTTTCATAACCCTTATAGAAATATCATACTAAGAATCATTGATAATTACTTATTATCCAGTATTTTTAATACTGAAAATAAGTAATTATCAATGATTCTTAGTATGATATTTCTATAAGGGAAAAGTAACTAATTCCTAATTTTCTTTATGTCTTATAAACTGCTAGAAACCGAAGATTGTCAAACACACGCTAAAACTTTCGCGAATCCTGCCTCGAAAATTTCGAATTCCAAGTGGTCACCACCCATCCCATCCTGACTGCGTTGCTTAACCCTGACGATCGAGCGGCACGCGGTGTTCCAATGACTCCAATGATGTTCTTACAATTTATGCTTATAAAATGTATACTTACAGTGTTCACAGTATATTATAACGTACCTAGCAAATACACGCGTTGATTCGCCTGTATATTTTATTTAATATCTCTAAAGTTTATATAGTTATTTGCAAAATGACTTTGATCATTCCTTCAGTTTAATGTTTTTCAAGTAATCTGACATTCCTACCTTTGTAATACTATAATTGAATCGGAAATCTAAAAAAAAAAAACTGACGTTTCCACTTAGAATACATTTTTTATGCAAAACGCCTTTTATAGAAATATCATACTAAGAATCATTGATAATTACTTATTTTTAGTATTAAAAATACTGGATAATAAGTAATTATCAATGATTCTTAGTATGATATTTCTATAAGGGGCGCGCGATCTCAGTGAGAAATGACTTATTTATCGACGTCAAAAAGACAATGATGAATCGACGTCGAAATCGTCAAATAGACGTCGATTCGACGCCTTTTCGACGTCGATCGATAAGTCATTTCTCATTGCCCTTATAGAAATATCATATTAAGAATTATTGATTAATTACTTATTTTCAGTATTAAAAGTACAGTATTTAGTAATATTCTATGATTCAAACACAACTTTTAGTACTCAAGTATTTCAATATTTAATGTTACAAATCCTACTTTATGATTGATTTTAATACTTAAATATTGATATGTAATACTTCGTCCAGTGATAAAATGCTTACGCAGAACATTGTCAATATTTAAATATTAATATATAATACTTTGCTAGTGATGAAATATTTACGCAAAGTACTGTTAAGATTTAAAGTATTAACCCAGACAGCATATAATATTAGTAAGTTA
>NW_022639603.1:808072-809578 GCF_010583005.1 Odontomachus brunneus
TTCGTCCAGTGATAAAATACTTACGCAGAATATTGTCAATATTTAAATACTAATATATAATACTTTGCTAAGTGATGAAATATTTACGCAAAGTACTGTTAAGATTTAAAGTATTAACCCAGACAGCATATAATATTAGTAAGTTATTAGATAAATATTTAGAAATATTTATTTTGAATTACTTTTTTAAAATATTATATGTATTATAAATATATATATATTAGGTGTACAACTTAGTTCGGTCCGTTTTCAAAAGATGGCTCTAGGTGCTATAAATGGTTGACGGCGACAGTTGATTTTTGCTGTATCGTGAAGTGTCAACATCTGTCAACCAAATATTGTTTACAAGCCTTTGAGTTTTGCACAACAAGTTTAATTTTTACTGCGTTGAAAATGTCGAGTTTTGTTCCAAATAAGCACCATTTGCGGGAAGTTTTGATTTTCTGTTTCAATTGGAAGAAAAGTGCAGCTGAAGCGCATCGAATGCTTGTGGAAGTTTATGGTGAATCTGCACCGTCGGATAAATCTTGCAGAGAATGGTTTCGACGATTTCAAAGTGGTGATTTTAGTGTTGAAGACAAAGAGCGTTCGGGTCAACCGAAAAAGTTTGAAGATGAAGAATTAGAAACATTACTCGATCAAGATTCGTGTCAAACGCAAAAAGAGCTCGCAAGAACATTGGAAGTTACTCAACAAGCTATTTCGAAACGACTCAAAGCCGCGGGATACATCCAAAAGCAAGGAAATTGGGTCCCATACGAATTGAAACCGAGAGATATCGAACGACGATTTTGCATGTCCGAAATGTTGCTTGAACGGTACAAAAAGAAGTCTTTTCTGCATCGAATCATTACCGGGGACGAAAAATGGATTCACTACGACAACCCGAAACGCAAAAAATCGTATGTAAAGCCCGGCCAACCGGGAACATCAACGCCGAAGCCGAATATCCATGATATCCATGATATGCTCTGTATTTGGTGGGATCAGAAGGGTGTGATCCACTATGAGCTGCTAAAACCTGGTCAAACCATCACGGGAGACTTCTACAGGCGACAATTGATCCGTTTAAAGCGAGCTATAGCCGAAAAACGTCCAGAATATGCGACCAGACACGAGTCCATAATCTTTCACCATGACAACGCTCGGCCTCATGTTGCTGTTCCGGTTAAAAACTATTTGGAAAATAGCGGATGGGAAGTTCTGGCTCACCCGCCTTATAGCCCAGACCTTGCCCCTTCCGACTACCATTTGTTTCGATCGATGCAGAACGCTTTGACTGGAATACACTTCACTTCAGAACAGGGTATCAAAAATTGGCTCGATTCATTCTTGGCTTCAAAAGATGAACGCTTCTTCCGCGACGGAATCCATAAATTGCCAGAAAGATGGGAAAAAGTAGTGGCTAGCGATGGACAATACTTTCAATAATGTATTAATTCATTTTATCATTCAAATAAATGCGTTTTTCAAACAAAAAAACGGATCGAATTAAGTTGTCCACCC
>NW_022639603.1:810775-814260 GCF_010583005.1 Odontomachus brunneus
TGAATCAAACAACGCGTGTGGTCCTAATAGGAGAGGAGCGGTGGCGGCTGTGTTAACAGTGTATCACCAGGATGGTGTCGTCCTGGATGACCGGTCTCGGGTAAGAGACCGGTTGACGACCTCTCTCCTGGCGCCCGAGCGGCCCCGTTATATCGGCGCGGCTCGCGATATTTAACCGCGAGAAGCGGCCGCGGTGTCCGGCCGGCGCCACGTAGCGGCGCCGCGCCGAGTTAACGCGCGCCGAGGCGCCTCGTGACTCGCGTAGGCGGGTTGGGTGGGGAGATATTAGGCGCGGATCTTCGGTGTCTAACGATATATTTAACATGATGGAAACAAGACTAGCTTCTAAGTAAGTAACATCATAACTAAAAAAGACCAACTATATACACGAGATGATTATATACATAATAGAATAGAAGGAAGAAAAACGGAACGAAGCATGAAGTAGCATAAATAGCAACAAAACGTAGCGGGACAGGGTGTCCCGTTACAGCTATTATCGAATAACGTGCTGGACAACTTTCATGCTGGAATTACATGTTTCATCGCTCATCCATGCTTAGCTCTTCAAGCAAAATTGGTAATTCGTCCTGCAAAAAGGTTCGGTATTTTTGACCATTCAAAGTAGCTTCAATAAAATAAGGGCCAATTAGTTTGTGATCACCTATGATCCCGCATCAAATGTTAATCGACCAAGGACGCTGATGTTCAACTTCACGCAACCAATGTGGGTTTACTACACTCCTATAGTGCATATCGATTTACCGCACCATGATTCGTGAAGGTTGATTCGTCTGAGAATAATACATGACGAAAAAATCTGGATTTATTCGTAAGTAGGTATGGTAGGCCGGTTTTAATCCTGGTCCTCTGAGGGGGGTGAGGGGCGGGAGGTACCGCGGGCGGGAGGTATGACGTCACCGGGGGGGGGTATGATGTCAGCGGGGACGGGATGCGTCACCGCGGGGGCGGGGGGTTATGACGTCACCGCGGAGAAGTTATCAGCGGTCGGTAATTGGGAGGGTGGCATACCGATGTTACCGACGGTCGGTAATTTTGACCGACTTTATATAACATTTAATTACAAAATTTTTACCAACATATATATATATTTACATAATTTTTACTGTCATATTTACATAATACCGATGATCGGTAATTATCGATATTATATAATTTTTTCTAGCTGCTTTCGATAGATCATTTTACCGATCTGCGGCGGTTTTTTTGCCGCAGTTTTCGCGGCCATTTTTTTTCGCGGCGGTTTTTGCGGCGGTTTCCGCGGCGGATTTTGTGGCGGTTTTCGCGGCGGTTTTGCGCCATCCACGCCGTCCGCGCCGTCCGCACCGCTCACGTCGCCCGCGCAGCCCGCGCCGCCCGCGCCGCCCGCGTCGCCCGCTCCGCTCGCGTATTTCGCAGCGTGATTTTTTTTAGTTACAGTTGCAAACTCTAATATTTTGTAAACGTATGCATTCGACAATTAGATGCGCAAGAAAAAGAATGTGACACATGATATTCTTATTACTAATGAGTACGTACACTGTGTCCCCGCGACAAGATTTTGCAAGCGTTTGCGTGTTCTGTATCATGGATAATATGTTATGTAAAAAACGGTAATAAAACGGTAATGAAACGGTAATAAAACGATAAAAAAATTGTAAAGAACGGTAAAGAACGGTAAAGAACGGAAATGAAACGGTAAAGAAACGGTAAAGAACGGCAATGAAACAGTAATAAAACGGTAAAAAAACGGTAAAGAACGGGAATGAAACGGTAAAGAACGGCAATGAAACGGTAATAAAACGGTAAAGAAACGGTAAAAAACGGTAAAGAACGGGAATGAAACGGTAAAGAAACGATAAAGAACGGCAATGAAACGGTAATAAAACGGTAAAGAAATGGTAAAAAACGGTAAAGAAACGGTACAGAATGATAAAAACCGGTATAGAACGGGAATGAAATGGTACAGAAACGGTAAAAAACGGTAAAAAACGGTAAAGAACGGTAAAGAAACGGTAAAAAACGGGAATGAAACGGTAAAGAACGGGAATGAAACGGTAAAGAATGGGAATGAAACGGTAAAGAACGGTAAAAAAAAGAACGATAAAGAACGGTAAAAACGGGAAATAACGGGAATGAAACAGTAAAGAACAGTAAAAAACGGAAAAGAAACGGTAATGAAACGATAACGGCTATCAAAAATCATAAAAACGATTACCGAAACGGTGTATTCCAATATTTATATCAAAAGTACAGTCCAAAAGTATTTATGTAAGATCTTTCTCTTATGCGTCGCAATATAGCATTTTAGTGCTGTCGCATCGATTTGTGGTTGACAGTAAGATGCGCAGAAAAATGTGAAACAAGATACTATTACGAAGGTCATAGCAGTATACATATTTTGCACATTTTGAAACATATAAAATCAAGAGTGTTTCAACATTGCATAGTTCAGTCGAGACCCAAGCAGCAACAGATACGGGACACAAGCAACAAATTGAACGGCTAAAATGGAGGAAAAATCAAGAAAGATATCGATGGTGCAGTTTTTGCGTGACAGAGAACTCGGATTGCGGGGAATAAACAAACGCGGTGTGAAGGAAAATGTTAAAGTTCTCAGGTTTTACTCTCAAAAGTGTTGGCCCCGTGACTTAATGCAGAAGCACATCAATCAGATAGTGGAAGATGCATGTAGGACCACGACTGAGAATGCAAGTGAAATAAACACTAAATTGAATGAGCTTATAATGCATCCAGACATCAGAGTGCTGAATAACTTTAACCTTCAAAATTTCTATATAAAAATTCCGGCAGGTAGTGGCAAGTTTACACATATAGTGTTGTTTCATAACATATATTTATATGATGATTTGTGGAATGCTGATATGCCAATTTTGATGATAGAGCGACACGATAAACGCGAACTTTGTATGTGCTATCGAGACAGTTTACAGTGGCCAAAAATATTGTAGATGAAATCAGTTGGGACGATGAATGTAATGAATCTATGCTTTACACCGATGAAATACGGCGATGTCAACGGTGACTGTATAGTGAGTCGGATCTGATCTATATGTCCGCACATTAATTGACTGATTGAACGATAAATTGAGAAATTCTCAGTACAATCTTAAGCATCACAATGCAATATTTTTTGTGCTGATACATCAATGTGAGGATGCGGTTGACTGCATGTGCGACATATGATGATACTATTAAGGAGCACGTTAGGTTGTGCTGATTTTGCACATTTGTTAGAGCAACCCTCTCCTAACGAGACATGTATGTTAGAAAGAGATAGCGATGGACCATATAAAAGTCACCCAGGAGTCACCGACAAATAGTCCTAGTCCAAGTCGACGAGAGAGAAAGAAAGAATCAAGAAAAATGTTGTACAATACGAAATTTCGTAGAACCATATATGGGGAGGAAGAGGAGATTTTATTACAACAAAGCTCCCCACATAAGATTGTATAATTCTGATT
>NW_022639603.1:814270-821090 GCF_010583005.1 Odontomachus brunneus
AGAGAGAGAAAGAATCAAGAAAAATGTTGTACAATACGAAATTTCGTAGACCCTTATATGAGGAGGAAGAGGAGATTTTATTACAACAAAGCCCCCCACGTAAGTTTTTAATAGATTGTATAATTCTGATTTTTATATTTTTTAAAATAATAATTAATCCAATTTTAGCTACCGAGGAATGGGAGGAGGAGGAGGAGGAGGAGATGGAGGCTGAGGAAGTAGAAATAATTAGAATTAATTGCGGCGACATACAGATAATAATTAATTTATACTGATATACTTATTATTATTATTATATAATATAATAATATTATATTATATAATAAGATATAACAAAGATCGTAATAAATAGTTATTTTTACAACACATTATCCTTGTGTATCCACGAGTTGCATGATTTATCGAATCCCAACCATTTCACATAAACCTTATTGCTTTTTCTGCACAACACTTTCTCCACCAAGTATACGTTTGGATTGGCAACACGATGCAGTTCGTATTCGTAGAAACCTCCGACTACAGGCTGTCCGCGAGAATCTTCGAGCAGATAAGTCACAGGATTGGTCGCCTGCACCTTGACGATCTTAAACACTTCAGTAGTCCAATTGGACGTGTAGCCTTTAGCAAAGACAGTCTTGAACTTGCTCACGCGCACCGGATCGCCCACTTTGAATCTCGCCGGAGCTGCAATCTTTACGTTGCTGTAGACATATCGAAGAGTTTTTTAGCGATCGTAGGGGTCACATCGGCAAAACGCATACCGATGGTTCGGTGCTTGCGCCCGTTGTACTGCGACACGAGACGCGGTAGCGAGTCGATCCATCTGTAGGTTCCTTGTAATGTAAACATTTTCCACATGTCATTCTTCAGCGTACGATTGAATCGTTCCACGACAGAAGCCTTCATAACCGAGTACGTCGAATAATGATTGATGTTGTGTTTCTTCGCGAGTCTCTGCACATCGGCATTGTAAAATTTCTTCCCCTGGTCTGTTTGCAAATTTGTTGGATATCTTCCGCTGTCTCGAATTATCTTGCCGAAAGTCTCGACCACCTCCTTTCCTCTTTTAGTCTTTAGCGGCATGACCCAAGCATGCTTGCTCAGCACATCGATAACGGTGAGTAGTGGTAGCCACTGCTGAGCCGCGAATACGGACGCATCTCCACTACATCGGCCTGCCACAGATCATCGTATTCGCGCACAATGACACGTCTACGTGGAAAATGCCTTCTCGCAGGAGCATGCAACTCCTCCACCAACCTTTGCTTTTCGGGGTTGTGTTGTTTCTAGTCTCCACCAGTCTTCCGCATGTTTGATTGCTAAGGTCGCCTCATCACGAATGACGAAACTGCGAGCGCATCGTTTTAAATTCCATCTATTCAACGCGTTCTCGCGCTGCAAATACTTTTTCCCATATGGCACGTGTTTCAGCATGAAGTCTGATCAGGTTTTTCTCAAATTCCTCCTGTTTCTTCTCAAATTCTTGCTGTTTCTCTCTCAATGTAGCGAGACCTCTTTCCACGTATAGTCTATTGACGGCGTCACTGTCGGCTTCCGGTTGCGCTACGCGTCGTATCTTGCGCGACCTCGCATCAAAGTCGGAGGCGACCATGCACAGAGTGTTATCGTAATTTTTGAGTACTCCTCTCCACGTGTATTAGTCCATCGTCGGTGGTTAACTCTTTTGGAGCGAAACACCAAATTTACTGATCGACATTTTGATGCGAACAACGCGCATCAGCGATTCAATTTATAACAAGGCCCGCCTCGCGAAGTTCCTCGATAATGGATAAAATTTCATTACCGTGAGCGTTATTGCCAGCTTGTCTGGAGGCTTCCAGCAATCGCAGATGATTCACCAGCTCGTTCGGGATCGTCCCAGTGAACATAGTCGGTCGCATTATCGTTCAGTATCATGGTACGCGGTGTGGTTAATCGCCCGCCATGTTGATCGATGTACCAATCACTAAGGGTGCAATTATGTTTTTGAATTTGTACCCCCTGTTACTCAATACGGGTTGTAGCGCGTTGTGATTGCGTCTGTGAGCATTCGTCGCCAGTAATATACTTTTGAATTTTTGTTTATCGGCCTTCGTGTAGACGGCATCATCGGGAATTTTCTTGGAAATCAGCTCGTATAGATCAGATATTCCCGCGTACTTTACACCGCCAATGATTATATTATCGTCAATATCCACTTTGAAACTTTTATCGCCGAGCTTCGTTCCATCACTGCTGAAATACACACCGTATACGTAGTCTATGGTGGTATGTTTGTCGCTGCTTAAAACTGCTCTCATGTATTTTTGTCCTAGTGGACCAAAATGGACGTGCAAAGTTTCCTGTCCCTCGGACGTTTGCAACTCACGTCTAATCGATGTTACGAGTGAATCGCCAGTGGTTTCGAAAACATCTTCATTATTGGTAGTCAGAGTAACGCGTGGTGGAGGCATTTAGCGCAATTGTGTACGATGCAAGTTGTCTGTTGGTGTGAAGGTTACCGTAGGAGAATCCATCTTGACGTTTGATTTTCTCCGCTTCGGGTAGATCGGTGTAGAGGCGACAAGTAAGCGTGAGGCTCTGCGCTTTGGTTTCTTTTCTTCGATCGATAACGCATCATTTCCCAGTATACTCGATGCGTCAGGTTTCACATGAGTGGTATGTTCCACAATCTGCCTCAGAGGCTCGAGGTTTCGAGAACAGTGTCTTTCCAACGCAGTATCTTCCTCTATCTTATCGGTTTTCAAAGCTCGATATTTCTTACGGATCGATTCGCTCGTTTTCGCAATTTTTTTCGCCATCTTCTCGCCATCTTTAATCTCTGAGTCGCTAATCTCTGTGTAATCCGACGTCGCCATTACGATGTGTTAGACATTTCCTCGTTGACCTTTAAACGACAAATGGTCACGTTACAGTATTGCAAAATCGTTAAATCCCCGCCGATATCGTTCATTGGTCATAGAACTGTCCTTGTCTATCACTACGAAACCATATTTTTGCTGCCAACATTCGCGACACAGCGCACAAAAATCTTCGTACGTCATATCAGTGTTCACGTGATCTTTGTACACGTGTTTCATATTGGTACCATCCTGCTTAAAGAGAATCAGCAGATTCGCATTATCCCGTATAAGATGCTTAGGTATCTTTGCGTACGCCTGACAGAGATAGAAACGGTCGACGTTCGAGTGACGACCCATAGCAAAGTATTCTTTTATCGTATCTTGTTTGTCACACGCCACGTCGTCAAAAACAAAAATGGAATTTGGCAGCGCTTCGTTCGGCGGAACGACATCGATGTTATTGGAAAATGTAAAAAAGCCAATTTCGTCTATCGACGCAAACAAATTCTCCAAGTAGCGATATTTCGGCTGTTGCAGTGATTTTGAGTACACGTACAGATTTTCAAAACGCAGGCCGTGTGGGCTCTCCAGCAGGCTCACCAACACATTCTCTTACCACAATTCGAGGGGCCACATACGATACCGCGTATGGTAATCGGTAGCAAGTGGCCATGCTTACGTATAACATTTTCGGACGCTACTCGCATTCTATCATCGAAATTTTTCACGCGTATCGATGTCGGTTGTCGTATGAACCTCATGTCGTTTAAAAATGCTTCATTGGCACGCGACAACTATTTATAGGGAGGCGCCGAATCGAATCCGTTCAGTCTCCAAAATGTTTCTGCTACTGTCGGATACTCATGATATTCGAGACCTAACCTTCGAACAATTGAAATTGTTCCGTACGGGAGCTGTTGTCCGCAGGGATAGCGGGCGGCGGGCGGCCGTGCGCCAGGCGCGTTCCGCGCGCAGGCGATTACCGCTCGCCGCGGCTTCACGCCGCCGCCGCTACGCGGCAGCGCGCCGAGCCGGGGCCGTCGCTCGCAGTTAAATTTCGGTGTGGCGCCTATATAAGACGCCGCGGGCGCCGACTCTAGGAGTTCGGACTGCGTTAGCGCATCTGTTCGCTACCTCGCTGAGGTATTCTTTTGTGTTCTAGTTAGCTTCATATCGCCTTCTTGAGTGCGTAAGCACGTTGGGCTTTTGCCTCGCTCGAGGTATACGTGTGCATATCTGCACTGAACATCGTTGCCTTCAGAGTGTCACAAGCACGCTGGCATTCGGGTTTAGGTTTCGCAGCCCTTTAGAGTGCGCTTGCACGTTGGGCTATCGCCTCTAGAGTGTCCGAGGACACGTTGGCGTTTGGGTTACGAAGTGTATGGTAACTCCACGGATCTCTACCTTCTCAATACGATCGAAGATTGAGAGAAGACTTCGCGCGATCACTTCGGATTGCCTTGACGCTTCCACTGCGGTGGACGTCTCTTTTCGCGACTTCTCCCGTATTGCATATACCGGGTATTAACGCCGCCAGAGCTTATTGCGGTCGAGCTCCCGACTCCGCGCGAGTCGTTGTACTCAGGAACTCTGCTGCCAGGGACGCAGCATATACACGCGAGCAACGCTCGCCTCTCCGTCCGCTTAGGACTTAGCCGCTGCCAGGGACGCAGCATATCCACTCACGCCTTTACGTCTACTTCGGACTTAGCCGCTGCCAGAGACACAGTATATACAAGCGAACCCCGTTCGCTTCTTCACCGCTACTGAAGCCATACTCGCCGCATACGCGACTACACGCGCGAGTTACCCTCGCGCCTAAGTCTACGTCGCCCGCGCAACGTTACGATTCTCGTTACTCCTCCGACAAGGGGAACTTTTCCTAGCGCGGAGGCGCTGGGAAGCGGTGCATCACCGCAGGGCCGCCGCTTCGATTGACCTGTCTCACTTTATTCGAGTCGACGACCCACCAAACCACGGAGCCGAAGCCTCCCGTCTCCGAAGAACTTCGCGAATCACTTGCACCCCACGTCATCTTACGGGGCCGCTGGATAGCGGACTGCTAGCGACGAAGCCCGCGGTCTCCACGCGGCGAGTGGACACCTATCCGCATCTCGCATAACAAACCGGCCGCTCTCCACCCTCGGGCCGTTCGAAACAGAAATATATACCGAAGGTTGATCTATTGCGCAAGTTTTCGAAGCACATTGACGTTTTGTGGGACAGAATCCCGGAACATATAAGGGCCGACCAGGAAGTTCGACAGTATCGTCGGTGCCTGGAACATTATAATTGTCCGTGGCAGCAAACGCACATCGACGGTTCAACACCGTTGATTAGAGACTGTGGTGTATGTCGTCGTCGAAAACAGTAAAAATCGGGAACGGTCTGTTAAATCGTGCTATTAACGCGCTTTCTATCGAACTACATATCCCCGGCTACCAGTTTTGCGGGCCGGGTACACGCTTGCGGACATGATTGGCCAGAGGTGATCGGGGTATCAATCCGCTGGATGCGGCGTGTCACGAGCACGATATCGCGTATTCTCGAAGCAACGATCTCATCGAACGTCACGTAGCAGATAACGTACTCGCTGACAAGGCGCGAGAACGTATAGTCGCGAGAAATTCTACTCTCGGTGAGAGAGCCGCCGCTACAGCCGTTTGGGCAGCTATGAAGGCTAAGACAAAAACCGGAATGGGTATGAAAAAGAAGCGAAATACGTCGAAGAAGAAAATATTACAAAATCGAATACTTCCAATAGCAAAACGAGGTGGAATCCTGCCTATTCTCCCGCTGCTGGGAGCGCTTGGATCGCTAGTTGGTGGAGCGGCGGGGATCGCAAAGGCTGTAAACGATACCAAGGCTGTGCAGCGTCAGCTGCAGGAGGTGCAACGTCATAATCGCAGCATGGAAGGTCGTGGGATTTATTTCGCATCATACAAACGAGGAAAAGGTGTCATAAGAGGGGAAAAAAAACGTCAAAAAAATACTAAAAATGCCTACGAGCGTCACCACCAATGTACAATTGGAACAATTGGTGAAACGTATGCGTATTCCGTTCTTCAGGGGCGTTTTCATGCGCAACGTACTGCCTACATCGTCGCGCGTAAACGAGAGCGGCATCGTAAATTTGGATCGAGACATCAAAGGACATCGAGGGGCCCGGTACTCATTGGATAGCGTACGCGAAAAGAGGCGATCGCGTGATATATTTCGATAGTTTTGGTAATCTTCGACCACCCAGCGAATTGGTGCGATATCTCGAGAATAATACGATTGAGTACAATCGTACGTCTTATCAACGTTACGATCAAAGTATTTGCGGACAACTGTGCCTACGTTTTCTGCAGACAGTTAACAGCCGATTTAAGGTCCAACGTTCTGCGATCGGTGTCCAGTAATCGTTTTGGTCTCTGACGAAGATGTCGCTGACATTTACACTCACCAACAAGAGTAGCCCTCTTGCGGGAAGCTACTTTCCATCCATAGATCTGGGCGATGGCGATTACGAACTCGGTTTGACATCCTTTGAAACCTTGTGACGTGGCGATTTCGCCGTCACCGATATTAGCGGGAGACGAGGAGAGCTGTGCTCGCGCCCCCTTCTTCCGCGGGAAGGGCGGCGGCGAAGAGTTGGTCTCGCACGCTTTTGCGTGCGAGATCGCGTTATTATAATTTTTATTGTCATTTTTGTTTGTTTTAATTGTGTGCTCGGGCTGCGACGAGAACGACGAAGTGCATCGATCGGAGCGAGGCAACGACGGACCTGAAGCGGACTACACGCCAAGCAGGGCAGGATCCACCCCTCGCTATCACAAGCGACGGGGGCCCCGACTAACTTGCCGCGGGGCGCCAGGAAGGGCTGGACCTTGAGGACCAGATCCCGGGGGACGCCCTGGGATACCAAAAGGCAGCCACCTGAGCGCCCACGCCAGTTAGAGATGCCGTCAGACACAGGATGCCGTCGACAGGAT
>NW_022639603.1:821100-823238 GCF_010583005.1 Odontomachus brunneus
ACGGGGGCCCCGACTAACTTGCCGCGGGGCGCCAGGAAGGGCTGGACCTTGAGGACCAGATCCCGGGGGACGCCCTGGGATACCAAAAGGCAGCCACCTGAGCGCCCACGCCAGTTAGAGATGCCGTCAGACACAGGATGCCGTCGACAGGATGTCAGAGAATTCGGCGGTGTCGCGCGGGCCCTGTAAGGCGCCCGCGCTAGAGCCGTGCGTTCCCGCAGGACCAATGGGACCTAGCGGCGATCGGCGGCTGAAACCGCGAGCTAAGGAGCCTCGCGCTCGCGGAAAAATTCGTCACTGTGCGGACAGCGAGCGACGCGAGCGTTGAAGCGATCCTGAGAGCGAGCGAACGACACCGAAAGCGAGCGAACGACGCAGAGAGCGAGCGAACGAGCTGCCGAACAAGCGAGACAGCGGAGAACGAGGGGCGAGCCCAGTGAGGGATTTTTGGTGAGCTGTCTTCCACCTGTCGTTCAGCCCGAGCGCCGAAAGACCGGGATGGTTGCCGTCGCTTCACGACGGCAGCCGGAAGGGTTCGTCTCCATCCTTGACGAACCGTCCAACCTCGCGAGAGAATAGCCGTCCTTACCGCGCTGCCTGCTGCCGCTTTACCGCGTTCGCGACCGCACAGTACGGCGAGCGATTGCGTAAAGAGTATGACGACTCGCGATCAGTCGTAGGAAGTGCGGATTTCCGAGGGGGCGAGAAGTACGTGGTTCGCGACGTGACAATTAGGGCCGGGATGCACCCGGCTGGCGCCCAATGCAGTAATTAGCGAGTAACGATATAATTTCGCGAGCCGCGTGCCGTCAGAACTCCGCGAGGCAGAAGGATCCTCGACTACGGATCCAGCTGCCAAATGACTTCGCGACTACGTGCCTGGGAGCCCGCACCGCGTCTTTGGTAGTACCTTTCTTTGTTGTTTTTTTTGTTAAATATAGCGTAATGTTAAACGATATGTGTGTTCATTCGTGATTCCTCCGACTCTGTCGCCTGTTCCTCTCGTGTCGCGCGAAGAAAGGTCGCGCGTTGACACAAGAACCCCGCCGCTCTATCGAATCAGAGTTTTTTTTTTTGAGAGCTGCCGGCAAGCTCGGCCGTCGCCGCAACGGCGGAGACGAAGTTTTGGCCGTATTCTCGCGTATAACTAACGGAGAAACGGTCACAACCTATAACACGATACCGAATGTAAATGCGTCGAATAATAAATTTTACTTTGATGAGGACGACAAGGAAATTATAATTCCTGAGGGATCGTACGAATTGTATGCCATATACCGGTACCTAAAACGCGCGATGTTGCAAACCATCAAACCGATCATTACCAATGATGATGATGATGATGATCTTATAGTTATTCGCGCCAATGAGAATACAATGAAGTGTGAGATCAAGTGTGTTTACCGGATCAACTTTAACAAACCAAAAAACCATTTCATCGCTACTGTGATTTTCTTCAGATCGCATTCTATAGCCGCGACAATGACACGAATCGAACGTGACAATCAACATTAGGGATGTGAATATTATTTGCATAGAATGTAATATGACCACCGGTGCGTACAGCAACGACAAATGTGTGCACACCATACACGAGTTTTCGCTTAATGTACCACCAGGATATAAAATATCGGAAACGCCAGCACAGATCATTTATCTTCCGATCTTTGCACGGAGCGTATCGGATTTGACGATACGTGTTGTGGATCAACACGGTCGATTGCTTGATTTCCGCGGAGAAAAGATAATCGTCAGGTTGCACGTGCGGCGGCGGCGGCACCTGAGATGCTTGTATTGAACGAAGCGAGTCAGACTAAATACGTGAGCGACATTTTTCCCGCCAAGAGGACAATTATAAACGACCGCATTAAGAAAAATAAGAAACTTAGCGCAGCCAACATTGTATTTTTAAGATCTTTGGGATTCATCGTGCGAAAAAATACGTTAAGATGGTCGACATTTTGAACATTGACGGTGAACTAATCTTTGACGATCGCATCGTCAAGATCGAGACTCATACGTACAATTCATACGCCAATACATCTTTTGGACACGGTGACGAGATACGAATACCGATACAATAGCAGGATTTGTACACGTTACCATGTGAGAGTTTTCTCTACATCGAGGGCAAGTTT
>NW_022639603.1:823663-824246 GCF_010583005.1 Odontomachus brunneus
CGATACAACAGCAGGATTTGTACACGTTGCCATGTGAGAGTTTTCTCTACATCGAGGGCAAGTTTGTGCAAACGAGGATAGAAGGCGATAACCATGCAGTTGAGATGTTGACAAATAATTGTGCGGCCTTTCTGTTTGATGAAACCCGGTACGAACTCAATGGTGTGGAGGTTGACCGCTGCAGAAACGTTGGAGTAACGAGCACGCTCAAAAACTATGTATCGCTGACTCGTGACAAAAATTTATTGTTGAAGAACGCTGGTTGGGATCTCTCGAGAAACATGTTTGCGGAATACTTTAATTATTGTGTCCCGCTCAATACATTGCTAGGCTTTTGTGAGGACTACAAACGGATCGTAATCAACGCTCGTCACGAATTGATCTTGATACGTTCACGCAACGACTACAATTGCGTGGTGGGACATGCAAACTCTGACCCAAAGATTGATTTGTTCAAAATACAATGGCGAATGCTTCATGTTATGCTGAAAGATATAAACAAACTGTCTATGCTACAAGTTCTGGAAAGCGGCCGATATTTGAGCATGAGTTTTCGCTCGTGGGATTTGTACGAATTTCCACT
>NW_022639603.1:824473-826177 GCF_010583005.1 Odontomachus brunneus
TACGACGATATGAATTTGGATTTCGATAAACAGAGATACGCCGTTCTGTACGATATGTATGCATGTTTCCGCAAATCATATTACGGATGTGACAACGGCAATGTGTTGTTCGATCCCATACAATTTCTTACTCATTCGTCCGTGTGTGGTCATTGATTGCTCGCGATAAAACGAATCCATCAAGAGTGCCACTGTCGATGTGAGAATTGAATTCGACTGCAAGGAGAATATATCGATGGATATCACAGCTTACTGCCTCATTTTGCACGATTGCATTGTGGAGTACAGTCCCCTGACCAACATTGTGCGCAAAATCACATAAAAATGAACGTGCCTACATTTGTGAACCTGCAAGGATTCACGGTTAGAATGAGATTTTACGTAAAAGAGATAGCAATACTTGGAAATGGAACTGTTCTGTCCCATTATTATGTCTTTGCAAGTCCTATGCCATGGCATCTTCTCACAAGAGCTGACAAATCGAAAGCAGCATGGTTGACGGCTAATCGTCATGGTCTGCAATGGAATGATGGAATCGTCCCATACAACAAAGCGCAACGTTTGATCACAGACGCTGTGATCAGCGAAACCAGCGAAAAATCCAAACTTGTCTACGTTAAGGGATACGAGAAGCGAGAATGGTTGACGAATCTCCTCGATGCTGATGCGAAAGGCAAAGTGATCGTTGAGACTCTGGATGCGGATTACGAGGATATGGCGTCATTGGACAAGCTGGATGCAACCAACATTTTACGGTGTAAAAATCATTCAAAACACTGTGCGTTACAAAATGTACTAAAAATATTTAATTGGTGGTGGTGTCAGCGCCAGAAAGAATTGTTTAACCTTTGATATGTATAATAAATTTTATTATAATATTTTACATTTTATTATAATGTTACATTTATCGATTATATTAGTAATAATAATTTTATTTATCATTATATGTAATACATAAAATATACAATATATTCCATTTACGCATAAAATATACAATTTATTTTCTATTTATAATGGTATTTTGTAATGCCCCCATGGTAACGTTTCAGTCGAATCGGATACGATATACCGTTTGTCATCGTAAGGACTTAGAGCAATTTTCGTCTCAGACACTGTGTACACTTTATGCAATTTTGATCGTATGCATGATTGACGGTGAGTCATTTCGATTTCCTCTCTCAAACACTGTGCGTAATCATCGAAAGATATCGTTCGCGCTACGATATTACTCTTGATACCTTTGGCCTTTTTCGTGTCTTTCTTGCCATTCACTCGCATCTTTGCCCTAAGTCCGTAATAAATTCTGTCATGATCGCTCCGTTGTTTTCATCTTTCATTAAACCAGGCACCTTCTTATTTACAAGCGGTATATCGTACGCGTTGTCGGCAGGGTAATCGCTCGTATCAAACCTTGCAATATCGCATGTGCTCGTACACATAATCGCATTCGATGTTGTAAATGAGACTGTCTGTGTCAGTATACATTATTTTACATTTGTCGCGATACAGAGAATACATGTACTCGTGATGAAATTCATACAAGCAAACCTTTGATATGTCGAGTATGTACATACCTACGTAAATTGGTTTGTTGAATTTCACCTCGAGTTTGCGCAATTCAATGGCGATTAAATTTTCCAAAAATACACTTCTACTGTGAAAATTTGGTTTTGCGATCATTGCCTCTGCACCGTATCTACCGTC
>NW_022639603.1:826271-826610 GCF_010583005.1 Odontomachus brunneus
CCTTTTTCGTGTCTTTCTTGCCATCCACTCGCAACGCGTACATCTTTGCCCTAAGTCCGATAAATTCCATCATGATCGCTCCGTTATTTTCATCTTTCATTAAATCCGGCACCTTCTTATTTACAAGCGGTATATCGTACGCGTTGTCGGCGGGGTAATCGCTCGTATCAAACCTTGCAATATCGCGTTTCATGTGCTCGTACACATCATCGCATTCGATGTTGTAAATGAGACTGTCTGTGTCAGTGTACATTATTTTATATTTGTCGCGATACAGAAGATACATGTACTCGTGATGAAATTCATACAAGCAAACCTTTGATATGTCGAGTATACACA
>NW_022639603.1:826620-827137 GCF_010583005.1 Odontomachus brunneus
GGGAGCGGTGCACTTGGACACGGTGCATTTGGACACAGCCAATCACAGCACCGTGTGATTAGAGACATTTGTAGGGTCCCTTGGAACAGTGACTTGTGATTGGACTGTGTCCAATTGCCCCGTGTCCAACTGATATACACCCTAGATTGGCTTGTTGAATTTTATCTCGAGTTTGCGCAATTCAATGGCGATTAAATTTTCCGAAAATACACTTCTACTGTGAAAATTTTGCGATCATTGCCTCTGCACCGTATCTACCGTCCCAATGTGTTACTAGTTTTACATCGACATGATTTCGAATATTTTCCATCGTTTTGCCGAATACCGCATTGTTCATCAATTTGTACAAATTTTTCTCAAAATCATTAGTTGCACGCGTTCTAAATTGCGTGTTTAATTCGATATAACTGCGGAGCCAGGGAGATTGAGCGAATTGGAGCACACGGTGAATCTTTGTAATACGAAGACCGTGACGCGTATACTGCTGCAGATTGCGGTAGTGGATAATATAACGCTG
>NW_022639603.1:827147-829903 GCF_010583005.1 Odontomachus brunneus
CGAATTGGAGCACGCGGTGAATCTTTGTAATACGAAGACCGTGGCGCGTGCACTGCTGCAGGTTGCGGTAGTGGATAATATAACGCTGCTTATCGTATAACGTCGCGAGAAGTTTCTCCTGACGCTTGCCGGGTGGCTTATCGCGCATAGGACAAAACGGTAGGTCAGTGTGCACATCGTGCAAATTTTGCGGATACTCCAAGTCGACCTCGAGAATGTATCCTGTGGGCGAATTGTCAGCGACTGAGAATATGTCAAAATTTGACACATTGTCGATCCATCGGAACTCGGCGTAAGGCAATGGTTGACACATTGCCCATCCTTACAAATTGTTTACGTCAAAGTACATTAAGTACGATGATGGTTTCGACGGGTTGTAAGACTGCATATACTTGTTATTGGCGTGTGCGTATCTATCCGAACATTGACTCAGGTCACCGCGTATACCGCGTTCGATGAACATGATTATATCAATATCGGTGAGCAGTTCGAAATTTATGCCGGTATGTTTCAACATTGCATCCCACGTAAATCCTGGCAGAGTATAATAATGCGCGGGATCGAGTCCATAACTTGTGATGCAGCTGTCGCGGAAATTTTCAAAAATATCTGCCAATAACAAGACATCAGTCTTTAAATACAAGTCGCTGTATTCGCCCAAGGTTCGAGTAGAGAACCGCTTCCAGATCTCCGCGGCGTGCGCGTAATCGCTCTCGGATACTGTATCGTCCGTCAACGAACTGTAAAACGATTCTCGCGGTGGTAAACATGGGTCCTACAATCCACGTATTCGTATGGAAAGACACCCTTTCGCGTCAATAAATTAAATTCTTCGATGGATAATTTTGGAAATTCCGACTGTACAATTTTCAACTTGTCTTTAGTGAGAAAGGATGCCAATTTATCGAGACTACTGCTGAGAAATTTGCAAGAATCGATGAAACGAAATTTTACAATATTTTTGTATTTATCTGCCGTATCTTGAACGTTCTTTGTAAACTGTTCCGGAATCGTCTAATAATTTGAGAATCTCAGCGAAGCGTTGAAAGTCGCGTTCGCGGATCCTCATTCGCGATCCTTTTTCGATTACTCGTGTGCGCCGTGCGTCAAGTCGGATCCGTCGCGCAACCCCCCATTTTTGTGCCGATCGGAATATATATTCGTTTTCCTTATTAAGCTCGGTATTATCGTTTTTCGTTTTTTTGAGTTCTGACACGCAATCAACAACAAAGACTTGTGTTCCGAGTTGCGCCGTTCTTCTGTCGAATTACAAAACTGCCTTTCTAACCGTCGATAGCATCACGGATTCCGACTTTTCCGATTATTCGGACATTCGCATCGATTCGATCTGGCGAACGGTGTGTCGTGCCCTCGCGCTCGGATCTTGATCGCTGCTACGTACGTCCCGCCGCGAGAAGATTTCCGTCGCGTTCGGAGCTAATGTCTATAGCTCTGCCCAAGATTTCCGTCGCGTCCGCGAGCAGCACGTTTGATCAAGGGCAAGATTTCCGTTCGTTCCGTACCGTCAATATCCACCGTTCATAGATCTGTATTTTCAAATAGGCAAATCGAATCTTGACCACAATCGAATAAAGTGCGTGATATCAAATTTCAAACTGTTAGCGGTCAATCTATTTTCTCCTCTATTCCTGATCCAAAACCAATAATTTTAGTAATAAGCACATTCCCGAACATAAACGAAATGTATTTTTCTTTTGTTATCGGTAACACATCGATTGAACCTTCAAATGCATTTGCTATTTCCTTGATGATAAAATGTGAATCATAGCCGGATAAATTGTGGAAGATGATTGGAATGTAATATGAATTTTTGTAATTTAAGTTGCAATTTGAATGCGCTGGACCTCGGTAGCGGCCGGTGAAATGACAATGATCGCGTACGCGCGTATCCTCTGCTGTGAATGGTTTCTCACACACGTGACACTGTGTTGTGTTGCGAAATGTCGCCCACTGTTCTTTCGACAATATTTCCATGGGAACATTGGATGATAATATTACTTTTACGCGGTGTGCTATTTCTTCGAGTTGCCCGACGAACCATGGTACGCAGTCACTATCACGACGACTTTGAAATTCGGATAATGAATGGTCGTACGAGCAACGTATGTAATATACTATACTAAATACCCTGTGATGTTGATATGTGTACAATTTGCAATTCTCCCCATCTCTTGCCGTCTTCTCCAATGTGCACTCTAGGTCGGCGTATATCACAAAGGGAACTCGCTCCTTCCTGCTATGATTGCTAAAACTCAGCCATTTATTGTCTTCGCTGGGCAGAATGATGGCACAGTCGTTAATTTTTTGACAGTCTGTTGCGTGACTTTCCAGCCTCCTATTGGAATGGAAGTAGTGCAGACACCTACAAACATTGCAATTTTTATCGCCTTATTGCATACTTTTGATACAATGAATTCGTGAAATGTGCTTACCGATTGCAAATGTATTTCTTATGAGCTTTTTTGCTCAACTGCGAGCTCACAAGCCAGGATAAGTCCTTGATCCAGGCGAAGTGTTCCGCGTTGTAATTCAAATCTTGTAATTTGATTAATTTTGATGGAGAACTCAATGTCTTGAATATTGAGTACGTTCGTGTAATGGGGATACGATGATGCGCGATCTGCGTGTCTTTCGGCTGGGTACAGATCCGCAACTATTGCCCACGCGAAACATGCATTGTCCGGAGATTTGACATTAATCACAGCCCGCTTCAGCTGTATCACACGCGGTAACTC
>NW_022639603.1:830197-835793 GCF_010583005.1 Odontomachus brunneus
GTCGTTTAGCCCGACTATGTTCTTCCAACAACTCGAGGCACTCGTCACACTTTTGCACCCACGCGTCGTATTCGTCTCGCGAACTCAGTCGAGCCGACTGCTCCCGCAATTCTCGCTCGATTTGCACAAAATTTTCCATTTCTTTTACAAGGTGCACACTAGATTTACAAGTGCTGCTGCTGTGCAAATTGGCATAGTACGACTCTGAACTTATATATCATCAGTATATCTCCATCTCTCTCTAACAAAAATGTGTCTCGTTTAAGAGGGATTGCAAATGTGCAAAATATGTATAATTCTATGACCTTCGTAATAGTATCTTGTTTAACATTTTCTGCGAATCTTATTGTCGCACGTGTTCACTTGTAATAATAATATCATGTTTCACATTTTCTATGCAACTAACTGTCGATTGCAAATCGATGTGACAGCACAAAAATGCTGCATTGTGACGCATAAGAGAGATCTTGCATGAATACGTTTGGACTGCACTTTTGATATAAATATCGGAAATCGACTTTTTCGATGATGCAGTATGGCTTATCGATGAAACACTCAATCGATATATGAGTATTCGATCGGTTATCTACGGCGCCATATCAGAGATTAGTTGAATGATTTGATCAAATGTATTTGTACAGTAGATATAGATGAAAATTAGGTGAGTCTTATTTATATTATTATTATTTTTATTATTATTATTATGCATTGCTTTCGGTTGGTAGGGGGGAATTTTGAAATGTATTTAAAGCGGTTCTTGGTCGCTCGTTGCATCAGTCGTTTTGCAACAAAGACATTTAGTGGACAACTATTATTTTGAAAAGAATGCACAGTGCTGAAGGAAAACGTATGAACTATTACGTACCCGTGCAAGATGATGCTGCACCGTACGAGAAAAAAGGTAAGTCTCAATAATTATCTTCTTGTAAATCATTTATCTTTAATTGTGTATTGCAACCGCGTTAAATTATTTATGTTTTTACAGTGTATCACAACCGCGTTGTACAGCCCGTATTTTAGGGCCAAGATATGCCTTGACGTCAACGTCTTTTAAGTACTTGGAGATTGGGATCAGCGAGGGTGCACAATGTAAGGCAAGAAACTTTTAAAACTCACATTATCCGGTAACTACACGTACTTGCAACCAGCTACAGTGAAACATTTGTTTACTCTCGAGCATTGCATTGACCATATGTACTCATGGTTATATGAAAATACACACATTGTTAATACAAAATGTAGCAATTTTGTAGAAATTCTTCGAGAGAAGAATATTACCGAAACGGATAATGCTATATCGACGATACGCAATAGCGGGGACTTTGACGGTGGTTCACTCATCGATTGCGAGCTATTGGCGTGTGCAATGAATGATATTATGTATGAAGTGTTGAACAAATAATCTGTGCATGTAACACTTTCAAAATATATAAATTGTAATCCCAAGATCTGCTGTTTATGTATATCACTCCTTTTCCCATATTTTCTTGATACACCACAAATAGTCTTAAAATGTTATTCGGTCTTTTTGTGGAGCGCAGCGAGTGATGTATAACACGCAAATGCTTGCAAAATCTTGTCGCGGGGATACAGTGTACGTGCTCATTAGTAATAAGAATATCATGTATCACATTCTTTTTCTTGCGCATCTAATTGTCGAATGCATACGTTTACAAAATATTAAAGTTTGCAGCTGTGACTAAAAAAATCACGCTGCGAAATACGCGAGCGGCGAGGGCGGCGCGGGCAATGCGGGCGGTGCGGACGGCGCGGACGGCGTGGATGGCGCAAAACTGCCGCGGAAACCGCCGCAAAATCCGTCGCAAAAACCGCCGCGAAAAAACCGCCGCAGATCGGTAAAATGATCTATCGAAAACAGATAGAAAAAATTATATAATATCGGTAATTACCGATCATCGGTATTACGTAAATATGACAGTAAAAATTATATATATATATATATATGTTGGTAAAAATTAAGTACTTAAATGTTGGTATATAATAACGGTAATAAATTACCGATCGTTGGTATTATTAGGTGCGCAAGTAACTAAGTTTCCGCTGTTTGTCAATAGATGGCTCCAGCAGTAAGTGCTGGTCGATTTTGACATATCCAAAACGTCATGAACCAAGCTTAGACATATGGTAAACAAACCGCTTTGACACGTTAGTGATTTTGTTTTGGCGTCATATACTTTTGGTTGTGTGAAAATGTCTGATTTTGTGCCAAATAATCGTCATTTGCGGGAAGTGTTGATTTTCTTATTTCATTCGAAAAAAATGGCGGCTGAAGCGCATCGAGAGCTCCAAAAAGTTAACGGAGATGCTGCTCTAAGTGAAACAATGTGCCGTGGTTGGTTTCGTCGCTTCAAAGACGATGATTTCGATGTTGACGACCGTCCGCGTGAAGAAAGGCCAAAAACCTTCGAAGACGCTGAATTGGAGGCATTGCTCGATGAGGATCCGTGCCAAACGCAAGAACAGCTTGCTTCAGCATTAGGAGTTACCCGCCAAGCCATTTCCAAGCAATTGCATGCGTTGGGAATGATTCAAAAGCAAGGAACTTGGGTTCCTTATGATTTGAAGCCAAGGGACGTTGAGCGTCGTTTTTTCGCCTGTGAACAACTGCTCCAGCGGCAAAAAAGGAAGGGTTTTCTTCATCGCATCGTGACGGGTGATGAAAAATGGATTCATTACAGCAACCCAAAGAAAAGAAAGTCATGGGGACTGCCCGGTCATGCTTCTACGTCGTCGGCTCGGCTGAATATTCACGCTGCGAAGGT
Organism: Odontomachus brunneus; assembly: GCF_010583005.1. Classification (NCBI taxonomy): domain Eukaryota; kingdom Metazoa; phylum Arthropoda; class Insecta; order Hymenoptera; family Formicidae; genus Odontomachus; species Odontomachus brunneus. The sequence continues at coordinate 832,981 of NW_022639603.1, forward strand.
TATGCTGTGTATTTGGTGGGACCAGGTCGGTGTTATTTATTATGAGCTGTTGAAACCGAACGAAACCATCACTGGGAAACGGTATCGAATTCAATTTATGCGATTGAGCCGAGTACTGCGCGAAAAACGGCCACAATACGAGCAGAGGCACGAAAAAGTGATTCTACTGCATGACAACGCTCGGCCTCATGTTGCCAAACCCGTTAAAACCTACTTGGAAACGCTCAAATGGGAAGTCATACCCCACCCGCCATATTCCCCAGATATTGCGCCGTCCGATTATTACTTGTTCCGTTCGATGGCACATGGCCATCAGCAGTCTGGCTGATCAGCAGTTCCGCTCATATGAAGACATCAAAAAATAGCTTGATTCATGGATAGCCTCACAAGACAAACGCTTTTACCGTAACGGTATTCGAGCTCTGCCGGAATAATGGGAAAAAGTTGTAGCTAGCAATGGGCAATACTTTGAATGATTCATTTGTAACTATTTTTTCACAATAAAGTTGCATTTTGATAAAAAAAATAGCGAGAACTTAGTTGCGCTCCTAATATGTAAATATGCTGGTAAAAATTATGTAAATATATGTTGGTAAAAAATTAAGTAATTAAATGCTGGTATATAATATCGGTAATAAATTACCGATCGTCGTTATTATCGGTATTGTGTAATTATATGTTGGTAAAAATTATATGTTGGTAAATATTATGTTATTAAATGTTATATAATATCGGTAAAAATTACCGACCGTCGGTAACATCGATATGCCCCCCTCCCAATTACGTCATAACCCCCCTGCCGCCGCGGTGACGCAATCCTCCCCACTGATGTCATACTCCCCTTCGCCTGCGGTGACGTCATACTTTCTCCGGTGACGTAATACCCTTCACCCCTCACCTTCCTCAGAGGACGCAGGTTAAAACCGGCCTACCATACCTACTTTCGTATTTGTTCACGTGCCCATTCGACCACGGAAATCATTATCATGAAGTTTTTGGTGCATCGAAATATGATAGGGGTGAAATTTGCGACGTTTTAATACTCTGAGGACACTTCTTTGTGATATTCCAGAATTACGAGAAATTTCGCGAGAGCTTACATGAGGATTTTGAGCAACTGCGACTAATATTGCAATCTCATTATCTTCTCCGGTGATAGTTGCTTTACGTTTCCTTCTTTGCCGTTGTACATTTCCAGTAGCAATAAACTCTGTAACAACGCGATAGAAAAAAGCACGCGATACGATTTTATCCGGAAAACGCTCAGCATAAAGTGTCATAGTATTGGTGATGTATCTTTGGGATTCACCATAAATTAAAATCATTTCAATTTTTTCTGCAACAGATAAATATTCCATATTTATGAATAAAAGAGGTTACTGGCGTTTAGAAGAAGAAGCGACTAGTAACACTCTGCCTACTGTCTGTATAGCGACTGATACTCTAATTTTGAAAAGAGGTTAGGTTGCCTGACCTGTATTGTATTATCCAGAAAAGCGATTTAATTATTTAGAAATTGTTCTGCTCTTTTCGGTTTTCTCTACAAAGATTTTTTCTACGTTTATTTACGTCAACTAATAGCTCGAGATGTTAACCTTAAGATGTTTTATCATTACATTTTGAGTAATTCTCAAATTCACTATTGCATGTACTTTCGGCATACTTTAGCGTGTAATTCTGCAGTATTTGGAATTCTGTGCAATCAATACAACGTAAATTTTGTAGATTATTTTGAAAAGAGGAAAAAAAAAATCGATTCCGTAAATAGCTTAGAAAATAAAGGTCGGATAACAAATATTTTCAAACAAAAGTTGTTTGTTTCTTTACGTAGCATAAAATTCCATAATAAAAGATGCATATTTCTATTTTTTTTAATGTATATGTATATTTCTATTAAAAAAAAAGTTGACTTCAACCTGACCTTGGCGGGGCCACGCAAAGTCAAACCAATGGTACCTTCTTATGTCTCCTATTGATCCATGTAACTTTTGTCTGAAACATTTTTGTCTGCCGGTTTTAGTTTTCGATATTAAATTGTATCACTTAAAATAGAACACTTTGTATATAACGTGCTAAATCAAATATTTAACGTGTTGTATACATAAATTTTGTATATTTATTTATTGTTTTATATTATCCATTTTTCAAAGTTTCCTTCCAAAATTACGCAGAACGCAGCGCGTGAAAGACGAGACTGGTGAGAGATGATCTAGCTTTGTGATAAGATCGCTGCTAGCTCGCCTCATGTGCTTCGTCGCGCAATCGTTTATCAGTGGTGAGACAAGAACAGAGCGATTGGACGTCTGTTCTTTTCTAATTTACTATCATTATATGGAAGTATACACTGCGAAAGTGCGCCTGACGGACGTAGTTAGACGCATTTTGGTTAGATGGCGTATCTAAAATGCGCCTAGCTCTGGCCGCTGAAATCAAGCCGGTGGCCGTTCTTATGTTTCTGCCTGGTGTAGCAATCGGATTTCCAATCGGATTGATATAATCGCAGTGATGTAACTTGTCTAGACAGAAAGTTCCCTAGGCTAATCGGATTAAATCGTGTCCGTGAAGAACGGATCGGATTAGCGGGTGCAGAGAAATGTTGTGTACATACTTACGTCTTTTAAGAAATAAATGTTAAAAATTAAATAGAAAAGTAAGTATGTGCATTGTTATTTTCATTATAATTAACGTGTATTCTTCTGCAGATGTATAATATATAGATAAATAACGATTTATTTCTATTTTACTGATATATATATATATATATATATATATATATATATATATATATATATATATATATATATATATATATA
>NW_022639603.1:836041-836288 GCF_010583005.1 Odontomachus brunneus
CATCTGTGACGTACTAAGTTGAACGCTAGAACGTCACTTATAGTATCATTCGGTTTTCTTTCACGTGCGAATGTTCTCAGATTTCACTCAGGGATACAGAAATGATACGTACGCTTTTCTATCGCATGCGTACATTCTCAAGTTTGACTGAAATGATACGTACGCATTTGTATCGCGCGTGTATTTACTCAGAACGTACTCATTCGATCGCAATACATATGAGAACATTCTGAGATAATCGCAATAT
>NW_022639603.1:836816-836987 GCF_010583005.1 Odontomachus brunneus
GTCCTCAGAACGTCCCCGTGCTGTTAGGGTTATACCGTTTTTTCGAAGAAAATAATCTCTGTAGATTTAATATTCGTACTTGTTTAATTTTGTGGTTCTTTTTTATTTCATTAAAATATTATATTTTTAAACGAAATATCATTTTTTAAAATGATGAAAATAAAACTTTTA
>NW_022639603.1:837124-837582 GCF_010583005.1 Odontomachus brunneus
TTTTTGTTTGGATTAATCATTATAACATTTTGTTAAAAATGTAAAAGTAATTATCACTGGTTCACTACTTTACATTAATATTCATCGCATATCGAATATTGCATTGTTTCAATATCTATCAGCAAATTATTCAATAAACAACAAGTAAAAATTATATAACTATTATTTGGTGTTTGCTAGGTATGTTATAATATACTGTGAACACTATAAGGATACATTATATAAGCATGAATTGTAAGAACATCGTTGGAGTCATCAGAGTCACCGCGTGCGCGCTCGATCGTCAGGTTAAGCAACAGTTTAATGCGGTCAGGACATGGATGGGGACCAGTGGTACATATCACTTGGGATCGAAATTATCGCAGAAGGATTCATGAAAGTTTGGAATGTGTTGACAACCTTCGATATCTAGTACCTTATAGAAATATCATACTAAGAATCATTGATAATTACTTATT
>NW_022639603.1:840901-841558 GCF_010583005.1 Odontomachus brunneus
TATATATATGGGACGATCCGCGTCAACCGGATCACCTCTGTGTCCAAAATTTGGTGCAACGCACAGAGACGTGTGACGGCTTAAAAAATTTGTCTATACGAGTACTTTCAAAGGCCATGTGGCCCGTTTGTAAAATCAAAATGGCTGCGCTAATATGGCGCCGGAAAATGCAAAAAACCGCATGAATTTCCAGATATCTTCACGTTATTAGCTGAGTAATAAACGAGTCAGCCTCGAATCGACACTCTGAGGGGTATTCGATACCGCTGATCACGAATCTAGAGTCAGATTGTACAAATTCGATATGGCAGATCCAATATGGCGTCTAAGAATGCGGAAAGTTGTCTAAATTCCTAGGTATTTCTACGTCATTAGCTGTGTAATAAACGAATCAGCCTCGAATCGACACTCTGGGGGTATTCGATACAGCTGATCACGAATCTGAAGACAGATGTTCCAAGTTCGATATGGCAGATCCAATATGGCGTCTAAAAATGCAGAAAGTTGTCTAAATTCCTAGGTATTTCTACGTCATTAGCTGTGTAGTAAACGAATCAGCCTCGAATCGACACTCTCGGAGTATTCGATACCGCTGATCACGAATCTGAAGACAGATGTTCCAAGTTCGATATGGCAGATCCAATATGGCGTCTAAGA
>NW_022639603.1:843758-843939 GCF_010583005.1 Odontomachus brunneus
CACCGGAGATACTTATCAACTATCCTGAAAAGGACTATTGATGAAGCGAACACAGTTACTCTGAGAGCAACCACCAGAGATACTTACCAACTATCCTGAAAAGGACTATTGATGAAGCGAACACAGTTACTTTGAGAGCAACCACCGGAAATACTTATCAACTATCCTGAAAAGGACTATT
>NW_022639603.1:846303-847314 GCF_010583005.1 Odontomachus brunneus
GACACAGAGGTGATCCGGTTGACGCGGATCGTCCCATATATATATATATGTATGTATGTATTAAAGAAATAAATACATCTTAACCTAAATCCCTTATTGAAATATCATACTAAGAAATATTGAAAAATTATTAGTAATTAAATATTACCAGTAATTCAGTAATTTTTTGGCCAGTACTTAATTTCTGGTGAATACTGATAATAAAATCACTGTTAAATATTGATAGTAATCAAATACTGAAAATTATTATGCGAAGGTGAAAAATGACAAAATAATAATGTTTACAAAAATATACTTATATTTCTAATTTTCTCATGTCTCATAAACTACTATGATATCAAAGGTTGTCAACACACTCCAAACTTTCGTGAATCCTCCTGCGATAATTTCGATTCCAAAGCGGTATACCATTGGTCACCAATCCAGTCCTAACTCCGTTAAAGTGTTGCTTAACCTGACGATCGAACGGGACGCGGCGATTCCCAATGACTCCAACGATATTCTTATGATTAATGCATATACAGGGTCATCGAAATGTATCGGAGCCCCCTAATATCTTCAGTTAGAATGCATTTTGGAGAAAATATCCAATAGCAAAGTTGTATGTTTTCAAGCGGGGAGTAAGATGGTGACCTTGACTTTGAGCTTGACCATGTCCTTCAAGGTCATTTCAAGGTCAACCTTTTTTTAAATGGAACCCCCTACATTTTATTGCATTTTTTTATAGCTTATTCGAGAGCTTTCCAAAGCGCTAGAATAAAACATTTTTTCATTAAGTACTTTTTGAATTATAAAGTTACTTTTTGAAGTTAACAATTTTTTGACAAAAAATGTAAAATATCTTGTAAAATATTATTTAGTTTTCAGTAATCATAACCTTAATACTTTTGTGCGCGGAATAATGAGACCAATTAATTGGTTTAAAGAAAATACATTAATCGAAAAGTGTTGGATCCCCCTAATATTTTCAGTAAGAATGCATTTTGGAAAAATGTTCAATAGCAAAGTTGT
>NW_022639603.1:847324-851035 GCF_010583005.1 Odontomachus brunneus
GCTAGTAGGCTACGGCGGAATACTGCCCGAAAGTGATCGCGAGAAGCTGCTCGAATGCGTGATGTCCGAAGGCGTTAGCGGGAATCTGCCCGAAAGCGTTGGCGGGGCCGATCTTTATTCTCTCACTTTCGTAGGCACCAATGTACGAGCTCTTGAGCAAACAATACGGATCACTGATTTTAATCTTTGATGCAGTGCTGCCTTCTTTTTAGCGAGCAGCAGTCACCTCGTGGACGAAAACAAACAGCCCCAAAAATTTTTTCTGTAACAAAAAAAGCCATTGCGCTTCAATTGATTGTCCCAAACATCAACATTGCCAGGCTGTTGAAGGGCAACAATTTGAACATTTGTTGTGAATTGTTTGGTACAATTGAATATTTTGCCCAAGCTGACCAATTGGAATGAAATTCGCCTTAACTGGCCGGACCTACACGCTACTCTTGCCTTAACTGGCCGGACCCACACGCCACTCTTGCCTTAACTGGTTGGACCCACACGCCCCTCTTGCCTTAACTGGCCGGACGCATACGCCATTCTTGCCTTAACTGGCCGGATCCACACGCCACTTAACAAATTGTTAATTTCAAACCTTTATAACTCAAAAAGTACTTGATGAAAAAATGTTTTATTCTAGCTTTTTAGAAAGCTCTCGAGATAAGCTATAAGAATATGCAATAAAATATAGGGGGTTCCATTTAAAAAAATAAGGTTGACCTTGAAATGACTTTGAAGGACATGGTCAAGGTCAAAGTCAAGGTCATCATCTTACTCCCCGCTTGAAACCATATAACTTTGCTATTGGATATTTTCTCCAAAATGCATTCTAACTGAAGATATCAGGGGGGTCCGATACTTTTCGATGACTCTGTATAATGTATCCTTATAGTGTTCACAGTATATTATAACATATACCTAACAAATACCTTGCAAACTGTATATTAAAGGAGAAAAAGTAATATCATATTAAATAAAGAGGAAAAATTACTTCATAAAATATAAGAATGATACAGTTATTATTACATATAAATTTACGGATTATGTACCAATATTATTATTTATTATATACAATTGTGTTGAAATATACCATTAAACGATCCACAGCATTGTCTGAAATAAAATTCTTATTTTTGAGATGATTTATCAAGTTTGACTGGTTTTAAGACGCTTTCTTAATCTAGTATTTGTTTGTTGTAAAGTTAAAATTTTCCTTCTTTGTCTCCTTACTACGAGTTTTATTAGATTTAAAGCTCTCTTAGCTCTCCGTGGTGTAGCTAAATGTAGTGTCCTAATAACACCAACATATCGTGGTTCATTTGCAAAAGAATTTGGAAGAGTTACTTTTATTGGTGACACTGCAGTACCTGGTAAGTAAGAATGATAATTAATGTGTAACGATTCCTTTTTCTGCCTGGTTTTGTTACAAATGATATACTATACTTTCATGTAGTCAATAATGAAGATTCCCATTCGACGAAGTGTTTAATATAGACATTGAAGAATATACAGTGGAATGGTACTTCACGAGTCATGATTAACATTTAAATAAACTCACCATGATGAGTGTTTTCATCATATGGAGTTACTTCTTGCATATTTTTATTGGCTATATGCTGCATTATATTTGAAGATAGTTCCTTTTGACACGTATTTATCATAGTTGAACATGACTCAACATGTTCCTCCCTTATAGAAATATCATACTAAGAATCATTGATAATTACTTATTATCCAGTATTTTTAATACTGAAAATAAGTAATTATCAATGATTCTTAGTATGATATTTCTATAAGGGCTCTTCATATATATTTAGTATATACTCACTTTCATTGCGTTTTGCATCAATATCATCACGTTTGCTGTTATCATGACTCCTAAAATTATGTTTATACACAACCAAACAATATTTATAAGGTAAACATTCCAGTAATTGAACATGTCCTAATGATTAACATATTAGTTTTGTATTTTCTTTATTAAAATGCTTTTTAATATATAAAATAATATAATAAATGAAAAGAAATATTTAGTTACTTTGTGATTTTGTTTCATTTATTGATAAGCATCTTAACAAACATAAATATTTTATTAATAATTCAATTACTAGGACATTTACTTTACATCCAAAACTACAACCAAAACTAATAATTTGTGTTACATTGTACATCTTTTTATATCTTTTTATGTACATACCCAGTAAGCAAATTAAGCGCAGACTGCGCGCAGATTGGCAGCAAATTTGATCAAAAACCCACAGCAAAACCATAACCATCTGTGTCTACATTAGGCTACGGTTTTGGCGACAGATCTTGCTGTTGAACAATTGGTGCCAAATTTGCAGCAAAAACCGCGCAAAGCTTGCAGCACAGCAAGGTCTGCGCGGTTTCTGCTGCCAATCTGCCGTCAAATCGCTACAAGCTCTGCGCGGTTTTTGCTGCAAATCTGCAGCAATTACCCGACAACAAACTCTGCCGCATATCTAGCGACAATTTGGCAGCAAGATTTGATTAACAGATCCTGCATCAAATTTGTTATCTATTTGCGATCAAAAGTTGATAGCAAGCTCTGCTCGAAATCTGTTCGCGCAGGTTTGGCTATCTGGGATACCTTTTTCTCCTTTTGAAATGGTAAACAGATGGTATACTTTCACCTGTTAAAATTTTATTGGTCGCTGTGAGAAGGTAATCATTTTCTGTAAAATGATTTGAGCATAAAAATGTGGAAGTTTTGAGAACAGTTTCATCAGTATGACAAAATTCTAACCATTTTGTTCTTATTTGTATATTTTTTGGAAATCTGCAAAAATTAGAATATGATTTTACATTTTACATGTATTTATTAATATCTTAGGACCAACACAGCACGTAATATTGCAGAAATATTGCAGTGATATTGCATATCACAGTGGTAATATTACATATCACAGTGAAATATTACAGAAAAATTACTGAAATATTGCACCTTTACATATGTCATTAAAATATTACAGAAATATTACTGCAGTGTTATATACTTATATCATTGAAATATTACACATTTATATCATTGAAATATTACACTTATATATTTCAATATTATAGTTAAATTATAGCAATATATCATATTCTAAATAGAATGGTAACATCAATTGACATCAATTTCTTTGATATTATAGACATCATTAAAACGTTATTACGGCGTCATTTAAAGTCACCTTCTCTTACAGAAATAGTATTTTTTAAAAGTTTCTTTTAAAATTTAGTATTTCGATTTGTTTAATTTGGATTTTCTTGGATTTTTTATTTTTTTTTGTTTAGATTAATCATTATAACATTTTGTTAAAAATATAAAAGTAATTATCACTGGTTCACTACATTACATTAATATTTATCGTATATCGAATGTTGCTGCATTGTTTCAATATCTATCAGCAAATTATCCAACAAACACTAACAAGGAAACGGTCGGGGGCGTCCCTCACCGAATTTGATGAGCATTGGATATGTTGTAGAGCATCAAAAAACATTAGACACGTATTTTTTTTTATGTGCTTATCTCGAGGTTTAGGGGTTGAAACCACCCCTTGAAAAAAACGGACTTTTTCATTTTTATTTAATATTTCCTAAAATATGAGGTATATGAAAAAATATTTCAGACAAAAGTTTTACAGTATCTTATGCCCTTTCCATCGGTCTATTCAAATTTTTTAAAATGCAATATTTCACCCCCCCCCC
>NW_022639603.1:855098-855769 GCF_010583005.1 Odontomachus brunneus
GAAATATTGCATTTTAAAAAATTTGAATAGACCGATGGAAAGGGCATAAGATACTGTAAAACTTTTGTCTGAAATATTTTTTCATATACCTCATATTTTAGGAAATATTAAATAAAAATGAAAAAGTCCGTTTTTTTCAAGGGGTGGTTTCAACCCCTAAACCTCGAGATAAGCACATAAAAAAAAATACGTGTCTAATGTTTTTTGATGCTCTACAACATATCCAATGCTCATCAAATTCGGTGAGGGACGCCCCCGACCGTTTCCTTGTAAGTAAAAATTATGTAACTATTATTTGATGTTTGCTAAGTATATTATAATGTACTGTGAACACTATAAGGATACATTATATAAGCATGAATTGTAAGAACATCGTCGAAGTCATCAGAGTCACCGCGTGCGCGCTTGATCGTCAGATTAAGCAACAGTTTAATGCGGTCAGGACATGGATGGTGACTAGTGGTATACTGCTTGGGATCGAAATTATCGCTGGAAGATTTCACGAAAGTTTGGAATGTATTTGACAACCTTCGATACGCAGTAGTTTATGAAACATGAGAAAACTAGGAATATATAAATATATTTTTTTAAATTTTCTCACAGTAATATCATTGTGATTTTCACCACCCTTATAGAAATATCATACTAAGAATCATTGATAATTACTTATT
>NW_022639603.1:855779-855930 GCF_010583005.1 Odontomachus brunneus
TATATGAAGTTCCAGAAGCAGAAAATGTTGATTTATTATAAGAAAATGAAGGGCAAGAATATCTTCCAGAAGAAGTTATTTGCGCTTCCGTTGAAGCAAGTATATCACATGACTATAAAAAACAAGCAATAGATTATTGGAAGAGCGGTAA
>NW_022639603.1:856000-856255 GCF_010583005.1 Odontomachus brunneus
CATTATATTACTGTGATGCATTTGTCGCGGACATTTTAATATTACTGTGATATCTTAGTAATATTCCAACATTATTTCTGTTATATTCCCTGGTAATAACCTTATAGAAATATCATACTAGGAATCATTGATTAATTACTTATTTTCAGTATTAAAAGTATAGTATTTAGTAATATTCTGTGATTCAAATACAGCTTTTAGTACTCAAGTATTTCAATATTTAATGTTACAAATCCTACCTTATGATTGATTTCA
>NW_022639603.1:856849-859629 GCF_010583005.1 Odontomachus brunneus
TTTCTACTTTGTTTCCTTATATTACTATTCCATAATTTATCCGGAGTTCTCTGTTATCTTTAGCAATTAGTAATTATATATTGTATATTCACATTACACGCTTTCTCTCTCTTGCAAAAGTAATAGAATATGTGTTTCTTTTATTTCATGCATTACAATTTTATTTTAACCTGTTTGCCTTGATCTTGTATCAATTTACTTTGCAGTAAACATATTTAATATTGAAAACTTCTGTACAAATTGCGACGCCGCGCACATTTGCTACTGTTGTTATATATGCTTACTGTTGTTTATCTCTGCTTACGTCTTTATTTCGTATATTACATATCATATGATTAGAATTAATTCGTTTTTATCTTGTAATATGAGAAAATATGCGCAAGTAGTTATAAAACATAGCGCAAGTGAAGAGAAGTAATCCAACGCAACGTACAGTACTTACCTACTCGCACAACGCGGTGCCTATAACGCGAAGTTATCAGTCATGTAGTTTTGCCAAGAATTGAATCGAGGAACCATACTATTATTATATATCGATGGATTTGGCATGAAATGCTTTTTAATTTTTGTCCTTACAAAAACTTAAAAATTTGCAAAGGTGACGAAGGGGGATGGAGGGGGGGGGGTGAAATATTGAATTTTAAAAAATTTGAATAGACCGATGGAAAGGGCATAAGATACTGTAAAACTTTTGTCTGAAATATTTTTTCATATACCTCATATTTTAGGAAATATTAAATAAAAATGAAAAAGTCCGTTTTTTTCAAGGGGTGGTTTCAACCCCTAAACCTCGAGATAAGCACATAAAAAAAAATACGTGTCTAATGTTTTTTGATGCTCTACAACATATCCAATGCTCATCAAATTCGGTGAGGGACGCCCCCGACCGTTTCCTTGTAAGTAAAAATTATGTAACTATTATTTGATGTTTGCTAAGTATATTATAATGTACTGTGAACACTATAAGGATACATTATATAAGCATGAATTGTAAGAACATCGTCGAAGTCATCAGAGTCACCGCGTGCGCGCTTGATCGTCAGATTAAGCAACAGTTTAATGCGGTCAGGACATGGATGGTGACTAGTGGTATACTGCTTGGGATCGAAATTATCGCTGGAAGATTTCACGAAAGTTTGGAATGTATTTGACAACCTTCGATACGCAGTAGTTTATGAAACATGAGAAAACTAGGAATATATAAATATATTTTTTTAAATTTTCTCACAGTAATATCATTGTGATTTTCACCACCCTTATAGAAATATCATACTAAGAATCATTGATAATTACTTATTATCCAGTATTTTTAATACTGAAAATAAGTAATTATCAATGATTCTTAGTACGATATTTCTATAAGGGCATTATATTACTGTGATGCATTTGTCGCGGACATTTTAATATTACTGTGATATCTTAGTAATATTCCAACATTATTTCTGTTATATTCCCTGGTAATAACCTTATAGAAATATCATACTAGGAATCATTGATTAATTACTTATTTTCAGTATTAAAAGTATAGTATTTAGTAATATTCTGTGATTCAAATACAGCTTTTAGTACTCAAGTATTTCAATATTTAATGTTACAAATCCTACCTTATATTTGATTTCAATACTTAAATATTGATATGTAGTATTTCATCCAGTGATAAAATACTTACGCAGAACATTGTCAATATTTAAATATTAATATGGTACTTTGCTAAGTGATGAAATACTTACGCAAAGTACTGTTAAGATTAAAAGTATTAACTCAGACAGCATACAATATTAGTAAGTTATTAGATAAATATTTATAAATATTTATTTTGAATTACTTTTTTAAAATATTATATATATATACACATAAAGAGAGAGGAAAAATTATGAAAATTTATATTCAAAATATTATTACAATATAGAAATATCTAAATATCCAAATATTTTCCATAATATTTATTGTAAACAAAAAATTAATATTTCTATAAATATTTCTATAAATATTGCACATGAAAAAAATAAATTTAATTATTTATAATTATTAAATTAATAAAGAAATTAGAAAATCGAATTTTAAATTGGTAACGTACATTAGAAAAAAATTCTTCAAATGAAAGAAATATAAGGTGTAGTAAAAAGAAATTCATTATTTTTGCATGAAATTGAAGGCTTTATTTAGCATAGTTAGAATGATCTGATTTAGGTTAAATATGCACCGTTTTGTTCGATAACTTGTTGTCATTTTGAAGGTAATTCCATTATGCCTCTCTCATAGAAACCCTTGTCCCTATTGGCAAAAAACTGGGACAGTCGATTTTCACAAGCTTCTCTTGAGGCAAATTTTTCACCAGCAAAATCATTTGCCATAGACAGGAACAGTTGGTAATCACTTGGTGCTAGGTCTAGACTATAAGGTGGATGCATAAGAACCTCCCAACCAAGCTCACGGAGCTTCTGGCGAGTCACTATCGATGTGTGTGGCCTGGCGTTGTCCTGATGGAACACAATTCCTCTCCTATTGGCCAAAGCTGGCCGCTTCTGGGAGATTGATTCCTTCAGACGGTCCAATTGTTTACAGTACAGGTCCGAATTAAGAGTTTGGCCGTAGGGGAGCAGCTCATAGTGGATGATTCCCTGCCAATTCCACCAAACACACAGTAAAGCCTTTCTTACCGTCAATCCTGGCTTGGCCACCGTTTGCGCCGGTTCACCGCGTTTCGACCACGACCGTTTTCGCTTGACGTTGTCGTAAGTGACCCACTTTTCATCACCAGTCACCATCCGCTGCAGAAA
>NW_022639603.1:859639-859916 GCF_010583005.1 Odontomachus brunneus
AACGGCTTTAAACTTATAAGCTCTGTTCTAAACATATATTTACTAATAAATCCGAATAATAATGTATATCTACAATACATGTATTTATAATATATATTTATAATATATAGGACAAAGAAGACACGGCACAAAGGCGGCAGCAAGGATTCAACAGGAGAGCGTTTTAGTCCCGAACCACAATTGGTGATTTCAGCTTTAAGCCTTAATAAATTGATCAATCACAGTCCATTATTCTCCTCCTTTGGCTGTGATAATTTTCTTAAGTCCTGATCCACAA
>NW_022639603.1:859926-860281 GCF_010583005.1 Odontomachus brunneus
ATTAACTTGTGTGGCACCCGGGTGTATACCAGTTGGACACGGGGCAATTGGACACAGTCCAATCACAAGTCGCTGTTCCAAGGGACCCTACAAATGTCTCTAATCACACGGTGCTGTGATTGGCTGTGTCCAAATGCACCGTGTCCAAGTGCACCGCTCCCTCTGCAGCCAATCTGCCGTCACAGTCTGTCGACAGGCTCTACGCGCAATCTGCCGCCAGTCTGTCGTCAGAGTCTGTTCGCAGACCCTGTCAACAGTCTGGCGGCAGATTGGGGACGCAAATGTCTATGGATCTGTCGACAGATCCTGCTCGGATTCGACAGATCCTGTCGACAGTCTGACGTCAGTCTGCGCG
>NW_022639603.1:860291-860999 GCF_010583005.1 Odontomachus brunneus
ACATAACGCTAATTGGTTGTTTCTATAACGTACATTCTATTTTGCAGCTCTTTTATTTACTATATAATTTCACCCTAAAGCCCATTCTATAATTGCGTGAACGTGGATGTAAGTGGTTGTAAGTGATTACGACAACCAATCAGAGTAAAGCAATCGTGAATAAAACATTCGGATTGGTTGACTCTTACGTTCACGCTACGCTTACGCAATTGTAGAATGGGCTTAAGGCTTTGAAGCGTTGTGTAACTAGTTTATTGTAATTGGTCCATTAAGAGTCGATAGTTGTAATCGGTAATTGATCCATTGAGAGTCGATAGTTGTAATCGGTAGTTGCATCGGCTCTCGATATTCAGTTCAATCGGTATATAGTGTTGGAAATTAGCCTGAAGGAATCTGTCAGAAAAAGTTGTTCTTAAGAAATTATAGAAGAAAACAAAAATATAAGAAAAAAGTAAATATAAGATTTATTAATAATTAGCTGGTCTTATTTGTTTATAAAAATTTCACTGTTTTTATTCTATCTTTTTCCTCTCTCAGATACGCGCAGTCTTTTAACCTATGGACTGTCAATTATGATTTATAATGTTAATTAAATTAAAATATTTTTAATAGGCAAAAAGATAAACAGAAGATAGATAGATAGATAGATAGATAGATAGAGAGAGAGAAGAAGAAGGAAGAAATATTTTCTCTGAAGAAAAAAGGAGA
>NW_022639603.1:861621-865316 GCF_010583005.1 Odontomachus brunneus
CAAACCTTTCTCTTATTGTAATCATAACTAAATTACTTAAACTTGTAATCGCTATCAAAATATTATATTCATTATATTAAAAAAAACTTTACGCCAAGCACGCCAAGTGCTTTTTTGTGTAAGTTATAATAATTTTTGTCTATAAAAAAAGGCACGCCAAGGGCTTTTTGTGTAAGTTATAAATAATAATTTTTTTTAATATTATTGTATTTCTCTAATTATCTTATTTTTTATTTAATAATATATTACTAATTTTATAAAATTAAAAAATGATTAATCATTCGCACTTGACGAATGTACCCTCTTGATATCATTTCTTTTGTAAAGAGTATATAAAACTGTTTTGTATTTTTCAATAGAGTATTTACGAAAGTACAATTGATCTGAATAAGATTGTTTTAATAATATTTTTCAAAATATCTTTTGGCTGAGCTTTTGTTGCAATTTGTTTATAACGATTTTTTTTGTAATATATTAATAACATATTTAATTTATAAATATATAATCAAAACCACATATGTTTATAAAAAAAATTAAAAAATAATTAATTATTCGCACTTGGCAAATGTAACCTCTTGATATCATTTCTTTTGTAGAGAGTATATAAAACTGTCTTATATTTTTTAATAGAGTATTTACGAAAGTACAATTGATCTGAATAAGATTGTTTTAATAATATTTTTTCCAAATATCTTTTGGCTGAGTTTTTGTTGTAATTTATTTATAACGATTTTTTTTGTAAAGTTTATTTATAACGGTTTTTTTGTAAAATTAATTTATATTTTTTTTTGTGAAGTTTATTTATAACAAATTTTTTGTAAAGTTTATTTATAACAATTTTTTTGTAAAGTTTAATGCTAACGCGCGTGCACTTGGCTTCTTTTTTTACTTTTTTTGTGATCTCAACAACGTCCATACAGCACAGAAGCTTGCAGGAACATTGCTACAACGTTGCAAGATTGCATATTGCAGTGCAATGTTGCAGAGACATTGCAGTGACATTAATTTGCAATATATACTTTAGTAATATTACAGCAATATTTCAAAAATATTACGAATATAATATAATATTTTCTACTTATATACTAGTTATTTTTGTTATTTGTATTTCAAATACAGTGATGTTTCACATCAATAGTACCTACCCTTATAGAAATATCATACTAAAAATCATTGATTAATTACTTATTTTCAGTATTAAAAGTACAGTATTTCGTAATATTCTGTGATTTAAATACAGCTTTTAATACTCAAGTATTTCAATATTTAATGTTACAAATCCTACCTTATGATTGATTTCAATATTTAAATGTTGATATGTAATACTTCATTCAGTGATAAAATACTTACGCAGAACATTGTCAATATTTAAATACTAATACATAATACTTTGCTAAGTGATGAAATACTTACGCAAAGTACTGTTAAGATTAAAAGTATTAACCCTGTAACGAGGCGTTCCCACCTCGTTCCTAGTGTTAAGCAAACATAGCATAGTTATATCAAATTGAGTATTCTAGTCTGTTTCGTTTCGTTGTTCTCGACCGTTGTCGAAATTTAAAATATATTTATGTTACGTTCTCTTTGCTGTGCTTAATTTCGCTGCCCGACACCCGTTAGACGACCAGCACGCCGAGAGCCCGGTAGTCCTCCCGGTCGCCGCTACGCGGCGCGAACGCGAGGTTGAGGCAACACTCGCAGTTAAATTTCCGCGGCCGCCTCTATAAAAGGGGGGCTCGCGGAACCATCGAGAGGAGTTCATCGCCGGTCTCCTAGGAGACCAGCACGGGAGCGTGACACCGCGAACTCAGCCTCTCGAGGCACACCAGTTCCAGACGACGACGTGCCGGGTTTCGGCCGCCGATCGAGTTCAGAGGAAAGCGTGTCGGGCTTCAACCGTAACTCCAAAGCACCTTGTTCCAGACGACGACGTGCCGGGTTTCGGCCGCCGATCGAGTTCAGAGGAAAGCGTGTCGGGCTTCAACCGTAACTCCAAAGCACCTTGTTCCAGACGACGACGTGCCGGGTTTCGGCCGCCGATCGAGTTCAGAGGAAAGCGTGTCGGGCTTCAACCGTAACTCCAAAGCACCTTGTTCCAGACGACGACGTGCCGGGTTTCGGCCGCCGATCGAGTTCAGAGGAAAGCGTGTCGGGCTTCAACCGTAACTCCAAAGCACCTTGTTCCAGACGACGACGTGCCGGGTTTCGGCCGCCGATCGAGTTCAGAGGAAAGCGTGTCGGGCTTCAACCGTAACTCCAAAGCACCTTGTTCCAGACGACGACGTGCCGGGTTTCGGCCGCCGATCGAGTTCAGAGGAAAGCGTGTCGGGCTTCAACCGTAACTCCAAAGCACCTTGTTCCAGACGACGACGTGCCGGGTTTCGGCCGCCGATCGAGTTCAGAGGAAAGCGTGTCGGGCTTCAACCGTAACTCCAAAGCACCTTGTTCCAGACGACGACGTGCCGGGTTTCGGCCGCCGATCGAACTCAGAGGAGAGCGTGTCGGGCGTCGACCGTGACTCCACGATTGACCATCCCAGGCGACGACGTGCCGGGTGGAAGTCAACCCCAGGAACGACGCGACCCAGAGCCCGGACCGCGGCGTGCCGCCACCGCGACCGCCCACCCTTTCGACTTGCACCGGCAAAACCGATCGCACGCGCCTCGGCGTAGTATACACGCCACTCACTGTACATTAAAGTAATAAACTCTCGTTGTAAGTTAACAAAACCGAGCGCATTACTGCCATCTTTCTCTCCTATTACGATCCTGGACGCCGGCGAGCTTACCCAAGCGATAAAACCGAAAGTAAACGAACGAGGCGAGAGAAGTGACCCCGTTACATTGGCGCCCGAACAGGGACTTAGACGAAGAGGAGAATCAGAAAAAGAGAGAGAGAAAGAGCAGGCGCAACGAGAGGAACGGCGGCTCCAACGGGAAGACCCAGGGCCATGGAAGGGGTAGTCAGGAAAGGGTGGATATACACCCTGAGTAAGGAACAGCTGACGGAGCTACTGGAGGAGTACGATATCAGCACGGAAGGCACCTTGGACGAGATGAGGCGAAGTATGGGCAGTTATGTCGGACAGCATCCGGAGCAATTCCGGATCCCGGAACCTGTCGTTAATACCGAGGAAGCAAACCGTAAAAGGATACGAGCCCCGAGTCCTGCCCCGTCCGAGGCATGCAGCGCGGTAGACACGATTAATCAAATCCGGAAATGGGGATGCCGATTCGACGGCAAAGACCCCGTCGCATTCCTAGAGCGAATAGAGGAACTGTAGGTGGGATACGGGGTTAGCAAATCCCAAATGCTAACCGGGCTACCAGAGCTCCTACGTAACGACGCTCTATTGTGGTATCGAAACCACCGCGCCAGCTGGACCTACTGGGATGACTTTGTCCGCGCCTTTCGGGAACAATACCTGCCACGGCACTACCGAGCCCAATTAGTACTGGAGCTACAACATCGGCGCCAGCTGGAAGGAGAGCCATACGCTAAATACGCCACGGCGGTGCTCACCCTCATGCGGCGAGCCGGCCGCCTGGAGGTGGACGAGCAGGTAGAGAAACTATACGAGGGCCTCCTACCCGAGTACAAACTTTACGTACGACGGGATGATGTCAGGACCCTCGCCGAGCTAGGCTCCCGGACGGCGGAATTTGAGGCAATCACGGCCAGCGGTTCCACCCGCC
>NW_022639603.1:865395-865703 GCF_010583005.1 Odontomachus brunneus
TAACCGCAAGGAGTGTTGCTGGAGGTGTAAGGAGCGGGGACATACCCGAACCAATTGTAGACGGCCCGCCCGGAAGTTCTGCTCGAAGTGTGGCAAGGATGGAATCCTGACCCGAGAGTGCCATCCACGGCCGGGAAACGCCACCCGGGCCGGGGTATACCAGGCCGAGCCCCGGTCCCTGACGGAGTCCACATAGAATACGAGCCACGCCCGTTCGTCACCGTCCGCTTGCGGGGACGTGCCGTACGGGCCCTTATAGACTCCGGCGCGGAGGCCTCCTTCATTAACCACGGCACCGCCGACCTGGC
>NW_022639603.1:865713-865820 GCF_010583005.1 Odontomachus brunneus
TAGGAAGATAAGGCCTTTCAGGCGCTAGAGGCCGCTCTCACGTCCACCCCGGTGCTCGCATGCCCGGACTTTGCGCGGACCTTCGTGCTACAGACGGACGCCAGTGC
>NW_022639603.1:865830-866082 GCF_010583005.1 Odontomachus brunneus
GGAAATTAGGCTGGCGAATGGAGCGACCGTTACCTTCACCGGCACTGTGCGGCTGCCTCTGCAAGTGGGGCAGCACGTAGTCAGCCACGATTTTTTCGTAATGCCGGCCCTGATCGAAGACATGATCATTGGGGCCGACCTGTGGGCCCGCCTGCAGCTACCATTATGTCCTCCGGCGGCCCCGACCACGACCGCGACTCCGCTCCGTCTCGCACCCCTGAGCACCGACGCAGGGGGACTTGCGCCTATGAC
>NW_022639603.1:866092-869561 GCF_010583005.1 Odontomachus brunneus
ACGCTAAATCCCGCTGAGCGGAACTACAGCGCCACCGAGTTGGAGTGCCTGGCGGTCGTCTGGGGCATCCGGCGCATGCGGACGTACCTGGAGGGATACCGGTTCACCGTGGTCACCGATCACCAGGCACTGCGCTGGCTCCACAGCATGGACTCCCCCACCGGCCGGCTGGGCCGCTGGCGGTTCGAGCTACAGCAATACGATTTCGAGATCAAGTACCGGCGCGGCGCCGCCAACCAGGTCGCTGACGCCCTATCCCGGCGACCCGAAGTCTGCACTCTGAAACAGCCCGCTCAGGACCGATGGTACGAACGATTGGCCGGCCAGGTGCGCTAGCAACCACAACAGCTTCTCGATTATCGCATTGATAAAGGACGACTCTTCCGCCACCTCATACACGACCTCGACTTTCGCAAGGTCCCAAGCCAGGAGCAATGGAAGGAATGTGTCCCACGGGAGCGGCGGCCCGAAATAATGCGCCAATATCATGACGAGCCTTCCGCTGGGCACCTGGGGATAGCCAGGACGATCGCACGGATCGCCCGACGGTTCTACTGGCCCGGCATGTATCGCGACATCGCCCGTTATGTACGGCGGTGTCCGAGCTGCCTGGCCCATAAAACCCCCCAGGGTCACATAGCAGGCAAACTACACGCCACGGCGGTCCGCGCGCCCTGGGAGCAGGTGTCACTGGACCTGGTCGGGCCTTGGCCGCGGTCATGCCAGGGACACCGGTGGTTGCTCACGATGCAAGACCGGTTCACCAAATGGTTAGAAACGAGGCCGTTACGACAGGCCACCGCTAATGCCGTGGCACAGGCTATCCTGACCCAAATCGTCTACCGGCACGGATGCCCCGACATCATAATCACGGATAACGGGACGCAATTCGTGTCGAAACCCGTTCGCACGGTGACCCAGAGCCTCGAGATCCGCCATCGAACAACGCCGATCTACACGCCGCAATGTAACCCGGTGGAACGGGCCAATCGCACCGTGAAGACAATGATAGCTCAATACGTGCAACGAAACCACCGGTGGTGGGATGAATACCTCCCCGCTCTCCAGTATGCGTTCAACACTGCCCGAAACGAGGCAACCGGATATACACCGGCCTACCTGAACCATGGACGAGAGTTGGCCGGACCGCTCTCCATGGAACGCGGCCGACTAGCACCCGTAGGGCCGCCAAGTACGATTCAGCGGCAACTGAACGAAGCTTACGAGCTCGTCCGCATCAACCTAGCACGGGCCTTTCAGCACCAGGAACACCACTACAATCTGCGGCACCGAGCCTGGCGCCCAAAGGTGGGGGATCAGGTGTGGAAACGCGACCTCCCCTTGTCCGATAAGAAACGGGCCTTCAACGCGAAGCTCGCACCCAGATATACGGGTCCCATGGAGGTGCGACGCATCATCTTCCCGGTCATAGCCGACCTCCGGGATACACAAGGACACTGGTACCGGGGAATTCACGTGCGGGACATGAAACCCGCCGGCCGCGAGGAACAAAGCAGCGACAAACCCCAGGGCCCGGGGATTCCGCCAGCCGGCCCTGAGCGCGCCGCGCCCCGACCAGTAAGTCCGCCGCGCGCCGCTAGGCGGCGCTCGTCGGGCACATACTCGCAGGTAAATTTCGAGAGCCAAGGATATATAAGGCCAACGACCCCCCGGAGCGAGAGACTGTCGAACACGCTCCGACGCAATGACCGACGACGAACAAGCTCTACAAGAGTTGATCCGGCCGATGACGCCCGAAGAAGCAAGCGCCACCTGGCAGCGCCTGCTAACCGGGCACGGGGCGCGGGCAGCCCCCCCGGCCGGGAAGCCACCGGTCGGCGCGCCCGCACGGCGACCAGTGCCCCGGGTGAAGACCTCCATCCAGAGATCCCGCGACGCCGGCGAGCGGAAACTGTTGGCCCTAACCGGCTACGCCCCTCCGCCACCCAAAGGGCGCCCCAGGGGCCGACCGTCCGTCTGGCCCATAGTACAGGCCACCAGCCATTGACCGCCGGCCACACCACCAACCGGTGCTCACCCGGATCCAAGGATGGTCAAGGAGGAGACGCCGACCCGTAGGGTGCTCTTGCTGCCACCACCGGTGCGCCAGGCACCACAAGCCACCCGGCCCAACCTCGCCGGGGTGGGGACCGCTGCCCCTCCTACCACGCCACCGGCACCTCGACCAGCGCCACCAGCGGCGACGGGACGGAAAGGCTTCCCCGATTCGTCCGGAGTCGGAAGGCGCTCTTGAACGAGCTATTCGGAAGCGACTCGTCGGGGAGCAGCCGAGAGTCATCCCCAACAACGAGGCCACGAGATGGACCAGGGCCCCCTCGACCGTCCTCCCCCCACCAGCAAGGGGGGAAACCCGGAACCCCGGGGCCTCGACGAGAGGTGATCCTGCCAAACGGTACCCGGGTGACGGTAGCTCGCGCGGCCACCTTGCGCCAGCGGGCCTACCGGGTCAACGTCGGCAGCACCCGGTGGATCCTACATTTTAAGGCAGAAGCTCTGGTCCGGGCACGACGAGCCGGACCAAACTCTAGCGGGGGGGTGATGTAACGAAGCTTTCCCACCTCGTTCCTAGTGTTAAGCAAACATAGCATAGTTATATCAAATTGAGTATTCTAGTCTGTTTCGTCTCGTTGTTCTCGACCGTTGTCGAAATTTATAATATATTTATGTTACGTTCTCTTTGCTGTGCTTAATTTCGCTGCCCGACACCCGTTAGACGACCAGCACGCCGAGAGCCCGGTAGTCCTCCCGGTCGCCGCTACGCGGCGCGAACGCGAGGTTGAGACAACACTCGCAGTTAAATTTCCGCGGCCGCCTCTATAAAAGGGGTGCTCGCGGAACCATCGAGAGGAATTCACCGCCGGTCTCCTAGGAGACCAGCACGGGAGCGTGATACCGCGAACTCAGCCTCTCGAGGCACACCAGTTCCAGACGACGACGTGCCGGGTTTCGGCCGCCGATCGAGTTCAGAGGAGAGCGTGTCGGGCTTCGACCGTGACTCCAGAGCACATTGTTCCAGACGACGACGTGCCGGGTTTCGGCCGCCGATCGCATTCAGAGGAGAGCGTGTCGGGCTTCGACCGTGACTCCAGAGCACATTGTTCCAGACGACGACGTGCCGGGTTTCGGCCGTCGATCGAACTCAGAGGAGAGCGTGTCGGGCGTCGACCGCGACTCCACGATTCACCGTTCCAGGCGACGACGTGCCGGGTGGAAGTCAACCCCAGGAACTAACCAACCCAAAGCCCGGACCGCGGCCTGCCGCCACCGCGACCGCCCACCCTTTCGACTTGCACCGGCAAAACCGATCGCACGCGCCTCGGCGTAGTATACACGCCACTCACTGTAGACTAAAGTAATAACTCTCGTTGTAAGTTAACAAAACCGAGCGCATTACTGCCATCTCTCTCTCCTATTACGATCCTGGACGCCGGCGAGCTTACCCAAGCGA
>NW_022639603.1:869574-871375 GCF_010583005.1 Odontomachus brunneus
TATATATATATACGTAAAGAGAGAGGAAAAATTATGAAAATCTATATTCAAAATATTATTAAAATATAGAAATATCTAAATATCTAAATATTTTACATAATATTTATTGTAAACAAAAAATTAATATTTTGTAAATATTTCTATAAATATTGCACATGAAAAAAATAAATATAATTATTTATAATTATTAAATTAATAAAGAAATAAGAAAATCGAAATTTAAATTGGTAATGTACATTAGAAAAAAATTTTTTAAATGAAAGAAATATATTTTGTTACATATAATTTCTTAACTTAAAAAAATATTTGTTAAATTTTAGAAAATATATAATAAATATAAAGAAATATTTTTTTAAATTTGTAAAATAACCTGTAAAATTATGAATTTATAAATAAAAAAAGTGATTTCTTTGATTTCAAATATCTAAATATATAAGAATAAACAAATGATTTCTTTACAAAAAGAAAATTAGTGTTTTTAAATGTACAAACTGTATAAATAAATATTTGCTTGTTTTAAAAGTAAATAAAATACAAGTAAATCGTTTTATAAATCTGAATAAATTATTTCCTAATATTAAAAGTATTTTTTTATGTTTCAAATTAAAGTTTCTTTTATTATCAGAAAAAAATTTATTTAAATTTACAAAATAATTTATTTTACTTACTTTTAAAACATGTAAATATTTTTTAAATATTCTTTTTACATACTTTTTAAAACATATATTTTAAAAGAATCTATTCTTTTCTTTTAAATAAATCATATGCTTTCGTATATGAATATACCATATGTACACAATATAAAGCGTCTCTCAATCAAAGTGACAGTGACGCAGTAGATAAGGTGAACGACACAAGAATCAGCTCAAGTAACAGACTCACGTCAAAATGACGGAAAAAACTGGTCATAACTGGTCGAATGACGTCAAGTGACTAAATAACGACGTCTTTAAAACGTCTTTTTTGTGACATCTTAATGACGTTTCTGTATAACGTCTTAAAAACGTATTATTCCCTTATAGAAATATCATACTACGAAATACTGAAAAATTATTAGTGATTAAATATTACCAGTAATTCTGTAATTTTTTTGGCCAGTACTTAATTTCTGATGAATACTGATAATAAAATCAATGTTAAATATTGATAGTAATCAAATACTGAATTATTATGCGAAGGTGAAAAATGAGAAAGTCAAAATGTTTACAGAAATATACTTATATTCCTAATTTCCTCATATCTCATAAACTACTAGATATCAAAGGTTATCAAACACATTCCAAACTTTCATGAATTCTTCTGCGATAATTTCGATCCCAAGCGGTAGAAAAACACCGGTTGGTTACCCATCACCCACCCATCCATCTCCTGACCGTACTAAACTGTTGCTTAACGTGACGGATCGAGCGCGTACGCGGTGACTTTGATGACTCCAACAATGTTCTTAAAATTCACGCTTATATAATGTATCCTTATAGTGTTCACAGTATATTATAACATACCTAGCAAACACCAAATAATAGTTATATAATTTTTACTTGTTGTTTATTGGTTAATTTGTTGATAGATATTGAAACAATGCAACATTCGATATGCGATGAATATTGATGTAATGTAGTGAACTAGTGATAATTACTTTTACATTTTTAACAAAATGATATAATGATTAATCCAACAAAAAAAATTAAAAAATCCAAAAAAATCCAAATTAAACAAATCGAATTACTAAATTTTGAGAGAAACTTTTAAAAAATATTATTTAAAACAATAGTGTTGTTTCATCAAATGACATGGTTTCCTT
>NW_022639603.1:876807-877045 GCF_010583005.1 Odontomachus brunneus
TAAAAAAAAAAAAAAAAAAAAGGGCGGATGCCCTGGCCAAAAGTATATCGGCCCTCTTCGCTGACAATAGGGACGTGCAAATTGCGCGTCCCTCGAAGAGGGCCGACATCCGGGTCCGAGACCTCGACGACTCAGTCACCGCGGAGGACGTAATCTCCGCGGTGGCGGTCGCCGGGGGCTGCGGGCCCGGCGAGATTAGGGCCGGGGCAATTCGCCCGAGTGCGGACCGGATGGGGAC
>NW_022639603.1:877055-878250 GCF_010583005.1 Odontomachus brunneus
GAGGGCCGACATCCGGGTCCGAGACCTCGACGACTCAGTCACCGCGGAGGACGTAATCTCCGCGGTGGCGGTCGCCGGGGGCTGCGGGCCCGGCGAGATTAGGGCCGGGGCAATTCGCCCGGGTGTGGACCGGATGGGGACTATCTGGATACTGTGTCCCCTTCCGGCCGCACGGAAGATCGCGGGCGGAGGACGGGTCAAGGTTGGGTGGTCCTCCGTCCGAGTAGAGGCCCTGACGAAGCGCCCCCTCCAGTGCTTCAAATGCCTGGAGTGTGGCCACGTCAGGGCTCTGTGCAAAAGTAAGGCCGACCGCGGTGGTCTATGTTACCACTGCGGTTCGGCCGGCCACAGGGCCGCGGTGTGTGAGGCACCGGCGACATGCCCGGTGTGTCGCGACGCCGGGCGGCCCTGTGGCCACAGATTGGGAGGCCCCGCTTGCCAAATGGCAAAGCGGGGCAAGGGGGGAAAGAGTGGGAGGAGGAGGCGCAAAGCCTCCAACACCCCTCCCAGCCCTCCCCCCGGGAAGGAGCCCCCCCCTCAACTAGAGGGAGGGTCACCACTACCCGGGACCCCAGTCCCTCCCGCGGACTCTGCACCCAAGGAGCAGAGGAAGCCGCGGGGGGCTGGGGCCGGCAAGGGAATAGCCTCGCGGGAGAGGGGAAACCCCAATGAGGGTCCCCCTCCCGCGGGGACGAAAGGGGAGGGCCTGGAGGAGAGCGGTGCTAAGCCGTAATGGCTACCCGCCTTCTCCAGGCGAATCTCAACCGCGCTCGCGGGGCTCAAGAACTGTTCATCCAGTCCCTCCGCGAGCGCGGTTGCGGATTGGAGATCGCCTCCGAGCCCCACTCCGTCCCCGGGAGTCTCCCTGCCATAATGGGTGACGTTGCGGGGCGGAGTGGAAAATGCTCGGTGGCGATCTATAGAGAGGATAGAGAGACCTCCCCCCCAATCTCCCTGGTGGAGAGGGGGGGAGGATACGTCGCGGACGAGTGGGGGGCCCTAGACGTGGTCGGGGTTTACGCCCCAGCATCGTGGGACCTCGCTCACTTCGAGCGCCGTTTGGACCGGCTGGGGGGCCTCATGTCGAGGCGCCCCCACAGACCGGTCCTAGTAGCCGGGGACCTCAACGCCAAATCGGCGTTGTGGGGGTCCTCGGTAGGGTGCCGAAGGGGTGAGGTTATGGAAGAGTGGGTCG
>NW_022639603.1:878260-878452 GCF_010583005.1 Odontomachus brunneus
CCAGCAAAATGGGCCCTCCGAAAACTCGACCGCGACAGGATGGCGGCCGCCTTAACGGCGGCCACTTGGGCGGACCCGGGCCCCACATCGGGGACCCGGGCCGCCATTGAGATTGAGGCGGCCGGGCTCGTGGGCATAATGACAGCGGCGTGTGACGCCGCCATGCCCCGAGTCCGGCCGCACCCCCGCCGG
>NW_022639603.1:881250-882099 GCF_010583005.1 Odontomachus brunneus
TAAAAAAAACCACAAAATTAAACAAGTACGAATATTAAATCTAAAGAAAGTATTTTCTCCGAAAAAACGGTATAAGAAGTATAAAAAATATGCAATAAGACAAATTAATGATTGCCATTAACGAGTGCTATTCTAAGTACTATTCTATAAATATTATTGATGTTAAACATTACTAAATTTGAAATACAAGTAACAAAAATAAGTAGTAAATAAATTAAATATATTATATTCGTAATATTTTTTTAAATATTACTACAATATTGCTAAAGTAATATTGCAAATTAATATCACTGCAAAGTCTCTGCAACAATGCACTGCAATATGCAATTTTGCAACGTTGTAGCAATGTTGCTGCAAGCTTCTGTGCTGTATGGGTATTGCTGAGATTCGAGCCTGAGACCTCTCCCAGGTAGCAGACACGTCAAAATGACATCCAAATCTAAGTAAGTTCAGGATAAAAAATAACCAAGGAATGATAAAAAATATCGTGAGAATATCGTCAAAATGATAATCTAATGTCACAGATTGATGACAACATTTTCGACGACTTAATGACGTTTTATGACGTCTCTAAACGTCAATAATACGTTTTTAAGACGTTATACAGAAACGTTATTAAGATGTCACACAAAAGATGTTTTAAAGATGCCATTATTTAGTCACTTAACGTCATTCGATCAGTTATGAACAGTTATTTACGTCATTTTGACATGAGTCTGTTACTTGGGCTGATTCTTATGTCGTTCACCTTATCTACTGCGTCACTGTCATTTTGATTGAGAGACGCTTTATATTGTGTACATATAGTATATCCATATACGAAAGCATATGATTTATTTAAAAGAAGAG
>NW_022639603.1:882467-882640 GCF_010583005.1 Odontomachus brunneus
TTCTAAAATTTAACAAATATTTTTTTAAGTTAAGAAATTATATGTAACAAAATATATTTCTTTCATTTAAAGAATTTTTTTCTAATGTACATTACCATTTTAAATTTCAATTTTCTTATTTCTTTTTATTAATGTAATAATTATAAATAATTATATTTATTTTTTTATGTGCA
>NW_022639603.1:886343-886584 GCF_010583005.1 Odontomachus brunneus
ATATATATATATATACATATATACATATATATACACACACACACACACATACACACACACATATAACAAAATATATTCATATAGAAAAGTCATTCCTATATATGATGACACTATATAGTCTTGAATTCACGAAACATCAATATAAATTTCCCCATAGTGAATATATTTCAATAATGTACATAATTCTGTAATGTATAAGGTACATAAAATTATTACTAACATTATAAACATTTATATTAAA
>NW_022639603.1:886594-887881 GCF_010583005.1 Odontomachus brunneus
ACACACATACACACACACATATAACAAAATATATTCATATAGAAAAGTCATTCCTATATATGATGACACTATATAGTCTTGAATTCACGAAACATCAATATAAATTTCCCCATAGTGAATATATTTCAATAATGTACATAATTCTGTAATGTATAAGGTACATAAAATTATTACTAACATTATAAACATTTATATTAAAGAATGATGTATTGATTGGGGCACGCCGAATTTTTGATCCCTGATGTTAAGTTTTTCTCTCACAATTTGATACGTTGATATTTCAACGTACAATTATTAATATTAATAAAATATGATGAATTACAATATACTACATGAAAACGTATCAATTAGCAAATACAGTTTAGAAACGTGTCGGAAATATTTTACAAACGGTTATGAAATGGTACATACGTTTAGAAAACGTTTATATAAACGTTCCTAAACATACGTTTAGAATCCAATATGTGCTACTAGGGATGTGTCCCAACTATAGATAAATGGTGCTTTCCAATTGCTTAACACATTTTGACACACATGTACCCAAAACCAGTTTATTGGTCACATATTATCTAAAATATCTTATAAGATAATATGCAACCAATAAACTGGTAACACAGTGTACGCAACTGGAAAGCACCCATAGAAAACAACAAATTGATATAAGACACTGACATAAAACATAACTGATTAAAAAAAAAGTTTTATATTCAAAATATCTGAATATTACAATATTAATATTTATGACACAATTACCTGCGTAATAAATATTTACATATACATACTTGGTTAATTATATTGATCTCACTTCTTTTTTTAATATTTAAAAACATCTGCACTTTGTTTAAGTTAACATGTACTTTTCGTTTTGTCTTTTTTTTGGTATTTTTTGTTTTAGTATTTTTTGTATAATTTTTTGGTATTTTTTGTTTTAGTATTTTTTGTATAATTGATATTTATCACACAATTACTTGTGTAATAAATACATACGTACTTAGTTAATTATATTGATTTCACTTCTTTTTTTGAATATAAATTAATTTAAAACATCTGCATTTTGTTTAAGTTAACATGTACTTTTTGTTATATAGTTTTTGTTTTGAAAACTTTTGAATTGATTTTTCTTGTTTGGTACTTTTTGTTTCGGTATTTTTTATTTGGTACTTTTTTTTAATTTAATATTATCTGAGAAACGTTATCATAGAATGTTTAAGCAACATTAGCATAACATTAATTACAACGATATGATATACAGGGTGAGTCATTTTAGTCTATGGATCCGAATATCTT
>NW_022639604.1:0-101 GCF_010583005.1 Odontomachus brunneus
AAATGTTTCTCCTACTGTTGGATACTCATGATATTCGAGACCTAACTTTAAAACAGTTGAAATATATACCGAAGATTGTTCTATTGCACGAGTTTTCGAAG
>NW_022639604.1:111-1072 GCF_010583005.1 Odontomachus brunneus
CGGATTCGATGCACATTGACGTTTTGTGGAACAGAATCCCGGAACATATAAGGGCCGACCCGGAGGTTCGACAGTATCGTCGGTGCCTGGAACATTATAATCGTCCGTGGCAGCAAACGCACATCGACGGTCCAGCGCCGTTGATTAGAGACTGTGCTGAATGTCAGCGTCGTCGAAAACAGTAAAAATCGGCAATAGTCTATTAAATCGTGCCATTAACGCGCTTCCTATCGAACTGCATATCCCCGGCTACCAGTTTTGCGGGCCGGGTACACGCTTGCGGACACGATTGGCCAGAGGTGATCGGGGTATCAATCCGCTGGATGCGGCGTGTCGCGAGCACGATATCGCATATTCTCGAAGCAACGATCTCGTCGAACGTCACGTGGCAGATAACGTACTCGCTGACAAGGCGCGAGAACGTATAGTCGCGAGAGATTCCACTCTCGGTGAGAGAGCTGCCGCTACAGCTGTTTGGGCAGCTATGAAGGCTAAGACAAAAATCGGAATGGGCATGAAAAAGAAGCGAAGCGCGTCGAAGAAGGAAATATTACGAAATCGAATACTTCCAATAGCAAAACGAGGTGGAATTCTACCTATTCTCCCGCTGCTGGGAGCGCTTGGATCGCTAGTTGGTGGAGCGGCGGGGATCGCAAAGGCTGTAAACGATACCAAGGCTGCGCAGCGTCAGCTGCAGGAGATGCAATGTCATAATCGCAGCATGAAAGGTCGTGGAATTTATCTCGCACCTCGTTACAAACGAGGAATTTATCTCCTCGTTACAAACGAGGAAAAGGTGTCATGAGAAGGGGAAAAAAACGTCGAAAAAATACTAAAAATGCCTACGGGCGTCACCACTAATGTACAATTTGAACAATTGGCGAAACGTATGCGTATTCCGTTCTTCAGGGACGTTTTCATGCGCGACGTACTGCCTACATCGCCGCACGTAAACGAGAGT
>NW_022639604.1:2980-3641 GCF_010583005.1 Odontomachus brunneus
GTAATAAAAATATATACAACACATTTTTGTATGACCATTGATTTTACGCTTAACTGTCTACACATCTGCATTTGATGATTCAAATTACACGAAATTACATCGCGCGATATGCTATGATATTAATTTCTTTACCGTTCTTTACCTTTTCATTACCGTCCTTCACCGTTTCTTAACCGTTTTTACCGTGTGCGGCATATGAGCTGCCTTTGTCCGCGGCCGCGCGGCCGTCTCGTCGAGCGTGACGTGTGCAGCAAGGCTGTGCCCCGCAGGGGCCCCTTCGTGTGCAGCGCAATTCTTCGCGGCGTTTTGCCAGGAACTAATTATTGTGTTAGTTTAGTGAGTGCGCTCTGGTCTCGCCCGTCCGACGTGTTGCGTTTAGCACTCCGCGCGAGCGCACCGTCGTTCAGTCTGTGTTCATTAGCATAAGCTAGAATAAATATCGCGTGTGCGAGTGAGCGGTTACCCGCCTTGTCTCGTGTCCTAGTCGGAGTTGGTCCAAATGCAAGCACGCATTATTGTTAGCTATTGTGTTCTTTGTGGGGAGTGAGAGGTTAGGTTAATAAACTGTTGACATTACGTATTTTCTTCTCTGCTTTATCGAGGCAGCTTGCCTGTTGCCGTTCCTTCTCACCTTATCCTCATTTATTTCCCCACACTGTTT
>NW_022639604.1:3651-5167 GCF_010583005.1 Odontomachus brunneus
GGTTAATAAACTGTTGACATTACGTATTTTCTTCTCTGCTTTATCGAGGCAGCTTGCCTGTTGCCGTTCCTTCTCACCTTATCCTCATTTATTTCCCCACACTGTTTAGAAACGGTAAAGAACGGTAAAAAACGGTTTAGAAACGGTAAAGAACGGTAAAAAAACGGTTTAAAAACGGTAATGAAACGGTAAAGAACGGTAAAACGGTTTAGAAACGGTAATGAAATGATAAAGAACGGTAAAAAAACGGTTTAGAAACGGTAAAGAACAGAGACAAACGGTTTGGAAACGGTAATGAAACGGTAAAGAACGGTAAAAAAAAAACGGTTTAGAAACGGTAAAGAACGGAGAAAAAATGGTTTGGAAACGGTAATGAAACGGTAAAGAACGGTAAAAAAAAAACGGTTTAGTAATGGTAAAGAACGGTGAAAAAACGGTTTGGAAACGGTAATGAAACGGTAAAGAACGGTAAAAAACGGTTTAGAAACGGTAATGAACGGTAAAGAAACGTTCAAAAAATGGTAAAAAATGGTTTAGAAACGGTAAAAAACGGTAAAGAATGGTAAAAACAGTAAAAACGGTAGCATTATAATAAAAATTTATTATACATATCAAAAGTTAAACAATTCTTTCTGGCGCTGACACCACCACCAATTAAATATTTTCAATACATTTTGTAACGCACAGTGTTTTGTATGATTATTGCATCGTAAAATGTTGGTTGCATCCAGCTTGTCCAATGACGCCATTATCTCGTAATCCGCATCCAGAGTCTCAACGATCACCTTGTCCCTCACATCATCATCGAGGAGATTCGTCAACCACTCTCGCTTCTCGTATCCCTTGACATAGACGAGTTTGGATTCTTCGCTGGTTTCGCTGATCACAGCGCCCGTGATCAAACGTTTCGCTTTGTTGTACGGGACGATTCCATCCTTCCAATGCAGACCATGATGATTAGCCGTCAACCATGCTGCTTTCGATTTGTCAGCTCTCGTGAGAAGATGCCACGGCATAGGACACGCAAAGACATAATGGGAGAGAATAGTTCCATTTCCAAGTATTGCTATCTCTTTTACGTGAAATCTCATTCCAACTGTGAATCCTTGCAGGTCCACAAATGTACGCACGTTCATTTTTATGTGATTTTGCGCACAATGTTGGTCAGGGGACTGTACTCCACAATACGATCGTGCAGAATGAGGCAGTAAGCTGTGGTATCCATCGGTATATTCTCCTTGCAGTCGAATTCAATTCTCACATCGACAGTGGCGCTCTTGATGGATTCGTTTTGTCGCGAACAATCAATGACCACACACGGACAATGAGTAAGAAATTGTATGGGATCGAACAACACATTGCCGTTGTCACATCCGTAATATGATTTGCGGAAACGTGCATACATATCGTACAGAACGGCGTATCTATGTTTATCGAAATCCAAATTCATATCGTCGTACGGATAAAATTCCGAGTTGAGATAGTTTCACGTTAGTCAGCTTACAGTGGTCGAATA
>NW_022639604.1:5177-5686 GCF_010583005.1 Odontomachus brunneus
CAGCATAGACAGTCTGTTTACATCTTTCAGCATAACGTGAGGCATTCGCCATTGTATTTTGAACAAATCAATCTTTGGGTCAGAATTTGCATGTCCCGCCACGCAATTGTAGTAGTTGCGTGAACGTATCAAGAACAATTCATGACGAGCGTTGATTACGATCCGTTTGTAATCCTCACAAAAGCCTAGTAATGTATTGAGTGGGAAACAATAATTAAAGTATCCCGCAAACATGTTTTTCGAGAGATCCCAACCAGCGTTCTTCAACAATAAATTTTTGTCACGAGTCAGCGATACATAGTGTTTGAGCGTGCTCGTTATTCCAACGTTTCTGCAGCGGTCAACCTCCACACCATTGAGTTCGTACCGGATTTCATCGAACAGAAAGGCTGCACAATTATTTGTCAACATCACAACTGCATGGTTATCGCCTTCTATCCTCGTTCGCACAAACTTCCCCTCGATGTAGAGAAAACTCTCACATGGCAACGTGTACAAATCCTGCTGTT
>NW_022639604.1:5696-6033 GCF_010583005.1 Odontomachus brunneus
AACTTGTCTGTTCGATCCTTGTGTCACAGAACAAATGATGCAATGGTCATGTAAGAGCCGTTTTTCTAATATAGACAATCCCCCACTATCGCATACGTTTGTTCTTACAATGATGCAAAATACGCGACATTGCAGTTTCCCCCTCTTATTCTGCATCTATGATGCAGAACGAGAAGTTGAGATAACAATATGTAACAAAAACACTATATGTGACAATTATTATTATTATTATTATTATTACTAATGAGCTTGTAACGCTATTTCGCGTTCGGTGCGGGATCAGCTGCGAGTCGGTGTGGTCCGGATTCGAGCAGATGTCAATAATGGTGAAGACAGT
>NW_022639604.1:6043-6363 GCF_010583005.1 Odontomachus brunneus
CGTTATTCCAACGTTTCTGCAGCGGTCAACCTCCACACCATTGAGTTCGTACCGGATTTCATCGAACAGAAAGGCTGCACAATTATTTGTCAACATCACAACTGCATGGTTATCGCCTTCTATCCTCGTTCGCACAAACTTCCCCTCGATGTAGAGAAAACTCTCACATGGCAACGTGTACAAATCCTGCTGTTGTATCGGTATTCGTATCTCGTCATTGTGTCCAAAAGATGTATTGGCGTATTGATTGTACGTGTGAGTCTCGATTTTGACGATGCGATCATCAAAGATCGGCTCACCGCCAATGTTCAAAATGTCGA
>NW_022639604.1:6373-6506 GCF_010583005.1 Odontomachus brunneus
TATCCTCGTTTGCACAAACTTGCCCTCGATGTAGAGAAAACTCTCACATGGCAACGTGTACAAATCCTGCTGTTGTATCGGTATTCGTATCTCGTCATTGTGTCCAAAAGATGTATTGGCGTATTGATTGTAC
>NW_022639604.1:6516-6826 GCF_010583005.1 Odontomachus brunneus
AAAGAAAAAATTATGAAAGGCAAAACCTACCTTGCATTAGCAGTCTCTGCACGGTCCTTTTGGATAGGAATGTAATAATTCATTCGTTTGACGTTTCCTGCAGCACCGTTAGTATACATCTTCTTAACAGTCTAACTTGTCTGTTCGATCCTTGTGTCACAGAACAAATGATGCAATGGTCATGTAAGAGCCGTTTTTCTAATATAGACAATCCCCCACTATCGCATACGTTTGTTCTTACAATGATGCAAAATACGCGACATTGCAGTTTCCCCCTCTTATTCTGCATCTATGATGCAGAACGAGAAGT
>NW_022639604.1:6836-6941 GCF_010583005.1 Odontomachus brunneus
GTCTTGATCCACAACACGTATCGTCAAATCCGATACGCTCCGTGCAAAGATCGGAAGATAAATGATCTGTGCTGGCGATTCCGATATTTTATATCCTGGTGGTAT
>NW_022639604.1:6951-7529 GCF_010583005.1 Odontomachus brunneus
TATTATTATTATTATTATTACTAATGAGCTTGTAACGCTATTTCGCGTTCGGTGCGGGATCAGCTGCGAGTCGGTGTGGTCCGGATTCGAGCAGATGTCAATAATGGTGAAGACAGTGGGATGGATATTATAATGATATTGTCGATTAGATGGCTATGTACAATAAGTATTTACAGGTTGATTCGACGCCGTTGGTTTAGCGCGCGGGTTTTTGTGTTCGCGCGTGTTGATGTTCGCGGCGGCGGAGCTCGGGCTACGGGACCGCTGGCGGTCGCGGGACGCGGGCGGTCGTGTGATGCGTCGATCGTGTTGTGCTTGCGGCGCGATGTTGACGTTTGGATCTTTAATTTTGGTTGCGCGAGGAGAGCCGTTACTTGAGGAATAACACGGCCCTGCGTGCGCGATGCGTCTGATTTTTGCGGTGCAGTCGTGCGCTACGATGCGGTGCCGCGAGGATCGGTTCCCCTCGGGACGGCGGCGCGGTTTCACGGAGGTCGACCTTACGAATCCAATAAGGCAACGGATCGGTAATTAAGGATGTAGACTTTACGAATCCGACAAGTCTCCGCGAGTGTCGT
>NW_022639604.1:7539-7700 GCF_010583005.1 Odontomachus brunneus
TCGTTGCTGTACGCACCGGTGGTCACATTACATTCTATGCGAATAATATTCACATCCGTAATGTTGATTGTCACGTTCGATTCGTGCCATTGTTGCGGCTGTAGAATGCGATCTGAAGAAAATCCCAGTAGCGATGTAATGGCATTTAGTTTGTTAAAGTT
>NW_022639604.1:7737-7978 GCF_010583005.1 Odontomachus brunneus
CAAGTCTCCACGTGTGTCGACTCTACGAATCCAACGAGTCGACGGCGTGGTAGTCTGTGCGAATCGGAGAAGTCTACGCGGAGGTCGACTTTACGAATCCAACAAGTCGACGGAGCGGAAATCAAGGATGCAGACTTTACGAAATCGGCAAGTCTCCACGTGTGTCGACTCTACGAATCCAACGAGTCGACGGCGTGGTAGTCTGTGCGAATCGGATAAGTCTACGCGGAGGTTGACTTTG
>NW_022639604.1:8057-8280 GCF_010583005.1 Odontomachus brunneus
GGATACGGTATTCTAGGCAGCGGTGTTCGCGAGGTGCTGCTGCTGTTGGAGTCTGAGCTCTGTTCAGCGGAGTACCTCGGAAGACTGCTCTCTACTGAGCTTTTCGCGCGGTCTTTTATACTAATTTTAACCTGATATCGTGTTGTGATATTCGCGGTCGGTCGGCGGTGTTTACATTGGTTTGTCGCGTGTTCGGTTTCGTGACGAGTCGTTTGATTTTATT
>NW_022639604.1:8607-9224 GCF_010583005.1 Odontomachus brunneus
CATGCTGCGATTATGACGTTGCATCTCCTGCAGCTGACGCTGCGCAGCCTTGGTATCGTTTACAGCCTTTGCGATCCCCGCCGCTCCACCAACTAGCGATCCAAGCGCTCCCAGCAGCGAGAGAATAGGTAGAATTCCACCTCGTTTTGCTATTGAAAATATTCGATTTCGTAATATTTCCTTCTTCAACGCGTTTCGCTTCTTTTTCATGCCCATTCCGATTTTTGTCTTAGCCTTCATAGCTGCCCAAACAGCTGTAGCGGCAGCTCTCTCACTGAGAGTGGAATCTCTCGCGACTATACGTTCTCGCGCCTTGTCAGCGAGTACGTTATCTGCCACGTGACGTTCGACGAGATCGTTGCTTCGAGAATATGCGATATCGTGCTCGCGACACGCCGCATCCAGCGGATTGATACCCCAATCACCTTTGGCCAATCGTGTCCGCAAGCGTATACCCGGCCCGCAAAACTGGTAGCCGGGGATATGCAGTTCGATAGGAAGCACGTTAATGGCACGATTTAACAGACTGTTTCCGATTTTTACTGTTTTCGACGACGCTGACATTCATCACAATCTCTAATCAACGGCGCTGGACCGTCGATGTGCGTTTGCTGCCA
>NW_022639604.1:9234-9407 GCF_010583005.1 Odontomachus brunneus
AAAATTGTTGCAAAGAGCTCTAGAACTTTTCAAGAGAGTATAAAAACTTTAAAAAAATGTCACATTTTTAAATATGTTGTGCCAAGTCTTGGCACACCATATTCAAAAATATGACATTTTTTTTGCAGTTCTGATACTCTCTTGAAAAGTTCTAGAGCTCTATGCAACAATTT
>NW_022639604.1:9478-10069 GCF_010583005.1 Odontomachus brunneus
AAAAAAAAGACTTTCAAAAAAAGGTGCGCTAAGTTCTCGCAGCGCACCTAATCAAACAAACTATTTAAATTAACTATTTCTTTCGAGTTCCGGTTTGTTTTACAATAGTTCTAGAGTTCTATATCATACAGGCTGAGTCATTTTAGTCTATGGATCCGAATATTTTCCAAATTACGATATCTACAAAAAAATGGTTTAGATAAAAGTTGACCAGGACAGAAGGTGTCATTCAGTTGTACCATTGGTTTTGATCTTGATGTCAATTTTGAAGGTTACTACAAGATCACGATGGTTTTTTCTAATGGGACACCCTATTTTTGACTGCGGATTTCGAAAGAGCGGAAAATTTTACATCAAACTTGTCTTATGAAAAAATTGTTTTTGCCACCTTGGAAAGGTCAAAAATGAAGGTGAAATGTCTGAAAAACGATCTGGTGTACTTTTTCTGAAATGACGTGGTTTTCTGGGTAACACAAATGTGCATAATGCTTAAACAAAGTCAATGAATTGTAAAAGTGTAAATCACTTTAACTAGCTTGACCTTGAGGTCAATTTTCAAGGTTGTTTGAGGCTCATAACGCATTTTTTGAT
>NW_022639604.1:11154-12520 GCF_010583005.1 Odontomachus brunneus
TCATTGGAGGTTGTTCCGTTTATTTTCATTTCTTCGTAAAAATGCTAATGCCGGCGATCCTCTAACTTTGAAGCATTATAACTTGAAAAGTACTTCATGAAAAAATATTTTATTATAGCGTTTTGGAAAGCTCTCGAGATGTGCTATAAGAATATGCAATGAAAAATGGGGTGTTTCATTGAAAAAAATTAATGTGACCTTAACCTGACCTTCGCTACGCAACGCAAGGTCAAACTGATGTGATCAGTAAATACATCTTTTTAAACGCCACAACTTTTGTCTGAAACATTTTTTTGTAAAACTTATATTTTTCCTGATATTCGGGCGTCCCGGTACTTTCCGAACACCCTGTATATATAATTCGTATAAATATTTCTGTTACACTGTAAGTTGTCGAGTTTCGCGCATTATTTTGAAGTAAATATTACAAACAAGGTATTCCTAAATTATAATTAAGAAGTTTTGCGATGAATTCATTCGAATATTCAGAAGAGATATTTAGATTTTATGGACCATACACAGAAGAAAAATATAATCAGTTTTTCAATCCAAACATTTGTCATGTTTGCAAATAGCCCAGCAGAGACTTAATAACATGTAATCAGTGCAATATGATTTCTTACTATTCCAAGGAGCACCAGGAGAAACATAAATATTCACACTTGAAGTTTTGCAAAGCTATAGAAATTACTCTATTAGCACTAACGGAAAAATCATTTGAGGTCACATACCGTAACTCGGAAGAATGGATGGAATCATAACAAGACATTACAGTAAATATACTGTCTGTTCTATCACGCGAAACATACCGGTATGAAACAGAGATGTTAATATTCCCGAAATCATGTTATGTTTGTTACAAACAATTGAACGTCAAGCCCTGCAAAATTTGCTATTCAGCCAATTTTTGCTATGATCATAAAATACTTTTTAATCTAAAACATACGGATTACTGCGCCAAGCTGTTGCTATGAACATGAATATCATCTATCTTAACGATGTCGAGAAAAGGGTTGCATATGAATACAAGTTTACCATATTTCCTGGTGTGAAACCTTATGATGACATTGCTACATTTATTAATAATTATGGATACATAGGGCATTTAAATCGTACTGCTAATTTCGATTCTAATTCAACTCGCTTGTGGCATTTAAGACATTATATATTAGGACCTTAACTTAGTTTCCGCCCGCAAATGTTAGATGGCAATGCAAACAGTTCTAGTAGTCATTACTAACGAAACAGGTAGTTTGTGATTAATTTCGACATTTCTCGATAACATTCAGTCAGCATACACAATTATTTTCCTAAACAACAATTTCTTTTGCTTTGTGAAAAATGGAACGCGATAAAGTGTTTTTTC
>NW_022639604.1:16497-33581 GCF_010583005.1 Odontomachus brunneus
CTTGAGTGGTACACGCTTCCGAAATGTTGAAGAAGTGCGAGAATGGGTGGACGAATGGATTGCTTCGAAACAAACATCGTTTTATCGAGATGGTATCGCCCAGTTGCCAGAAAGATGGCAAAAAGTTGTAGAAAGTGATGGAAAATACTTTCATTGAAATAATTTAAATAAATTTTTTACAATAAATGCTTTTTCTCAGTATTTTTTGGGCGGAAACTAAGTTAAGGTCCTAATATGTTCTGATTTTGTATCCGGTCCGATGACATTATACTACGCGTTACGGGAATCAAATTTATTATCTCTCCCAAGCATTATGCATAAATATATCGTTCATCTTATATATGCAGATATAATAGATGTTATGTATTTGCAAATTTGGCATATTTTCTTACATATGTAGGCAGTTCGGTTGAGAACCGAGTATAAATAGTTCGGTTGAGAACCGAACGATTCCTGAAACGCGTGAAAGACAAAAGAAGAGCAAGTACGTTGGGAGTATCGTTCTCCCCGTTTTCCCCCTCCAGTCCGGCGGGCGAAAAACAACTGCCGAAGCAGTAGAGGTGGGGCGAGTGTCGCGAGCGTGCGAAGACATGATCGCACTATGTAGAAACGCGTCATTATTCTGTATCTTGTAATAAACTGTTCTATTTCTCTTTATTAATCGGGTCTACCGTATCGCATTGCCAAATCCGATCGTCCATCCCGACTGAGTCATCCCCACAGTTCAGAAGTGGGATCTGTTAGGAAAAGTAAGGTTATGCGACGATGCTCGAGCTGTGTGCCGCGAGTGAAAAATCATGTTAGAGTATTCGCGCTGTGTGCCGCGAGAACTTCCTGCTTTGTGCCTGGAAGAGAGTATTCGCGCTGTGTGCCGCGAGAACTTCCTGCTTTGTGCCTGGAAGAGAGTATTCGCGCTGTGTGTGCCGCGAAGAATTCATTCGTACAATCAAGCGTGACGCTGAGTGAGTGCGCCATGGCGGATAAGCAACCAAGCGACTATACAGTCGTGGAACTCAAGGAGATTCTCCGTGGGAAGAATTTGTCACCGGTAGGCAATAAGTCCGAGTTGGTAGCTCGGTTAACGGAATTCGACCCGACTATTTGGACGACCTTGAACGAGGCGCGATCTCGAGAGACGAACAGTCTCGATGGTCCGATTCAAGAAGACGGTTTGAACAGGCGTAGGTCAGAGGATAGAATGGAGACAGCTACGGTCAGAGGGAATGAAGCAAGTGGAAGTAGACACGTTACACAAAATACAGTCGACCGCAGTTTGGCCGAAGACGATTTAATGCGACGAGAAAATGAACTGCTGAGACGAGAACGGAATCTTCTACAACGCGAGCTGGAAATCGTGAGGCGTGAGCGTTCGGAGAGCCGCGCTACGTCTCGGACGAGCGACAGCGTTGGTGGACATAGTGGACTGTCCATGAGCGAGAGCGTGAGAGCTGTTCGCGATATGTTGAGCGAATTTGATGGTAGCGAAGGCACGTTTTGGAGGTGGGAACAGCAGATACGTCTACTGCGAGAGTTGTATTCGCTGAATGATGCTACAACGAGGATTCTGGTGAGCACGAAGCTGAGGGGCCGTGCGCTCGAATGGTTTCATTCTAAGCCGAGTCATTTGACCTTGAATGTCGAAGATCTCTTGACGAGAATGAAAGAAATGTTCGACATCCATCAGTCAAAGTTGAAGTTACGGAGGAAGTTCGAACAGAGAATATGGCAGCCGGGTGAGTCATTTGGCGACTACTGTCACGACAAAGTGATTATGGCGAATCGTGTGCCGGTCGAGGGTGGAGAGATTGCTGATTATATTATCGACGGCATACCTGATCGGATTCTACAAGATCAAGCGCGCATTGCGCGGTTCGAGTCCCATTCGGATCTTCTGGAAGCCTTCAAAAACGTGACACTGCAGACGAGGAGGTCCGTCGAACCAGAAGTAAGAAAACCTAAGGGTCAAGGTTCGAAATGGGGAAGAGAAGAAAAGCCAACGACGAAGGAAAATCCGACGCCATCCAGGGGAAGTCCGACGTCACCGAGCGAAAAACCGACGTCACAACGAAGAGCAGTTAGATGCTATAACTGCAGCGAAAGTGGACATCTCGCTTCGGTATGTCCGCAGCCGAAGAAGCCTAGAGGACCGTGCTATCGTTGCGGTTCGACCGGTCATCGACAGAAGGATTGTTCTGGCGAAGAATCGAAGTCTGTGTCAGCGAAGGCGGTAAATCTTGTCGAACCGATACCCATCAGCGATCCGTATTATTTACAGGTCAAAGTTTCGGTTGCGAGCGTCGAGGACGCGGGACGCGATCACTTAGTAAGAGCGGTGTTTGATCCTGGGTCTCCGGTAAGCCTTATTAAATGCGAGTATGCACCAGAGAGGTTACGCGAGCCCGTACCACTTAATGGTAATAAATTTTGCGGAATAAATAAATCTGTCGTTCAAGTTTTGGGCACTTTTACGAACACGGTCGAAATCGAAGGGATAGAGGTGAAATTACGTTTCCTCGTAGTTCCGGACGAGACGATGACTTGTGTAATGCTGCTTGGACGCGATTTTTCTCGGAGTACGCTAGTGAAGATAGAATTAGGCGAAACGATAAAGATTATGAGAAATATTGACTCGTCGGATGATACTGACTTTATTGCACAGGTTATGAACATAGAATATTTAGAAAACCCTGTAAAAGTAGGAGAGGAGATGAACATTAATCCTGATGTCGAGTCAGTAGTGGCCGAAAGTGTTCGACGATTGTACGATGACGAGTACATTGGTAAGTGGGGTTCAGACGCGAAAGAACCGGAAGCGGAGATGAAAATCTCGCTGAAAAACGAGCAGCCGATCACCTTTCGACCGAGGCGAATAACGTTTGCTGATAAAGAAAAGTTGCAGGTAATTCTTGATGAACAATTGAAATCCGGTGCGATTAGACCGAGTGAGTCACCGTATGCCAGCCCCATTGTTCTCGTGCGTAAAAAGAATGGCGAGTTGCGACTGTGTGTCGATTTTCGCGAATTAAATAAGATAACGATAAAAGATAATTTCCCGACACCGTTGATAGACGATCATATTGATCGATTAAAGGATAAAAAATATTTCAGTAGTCTAGACTTGAGAAACGGGTTTTATCATGTGAAGATGTCCGAGTGTTCAATAAAGTATACGTCGTTCGTGACGCCGCTCGGGCAATTTGAATTTCTCCGCATGCCGTTTGGCTTGACAAATGCCCCCCGTGTATTTCAGAGATTCATTAACGAAGTTTTCGGAAATTTGATCCGGGAAAACAAAATTTTGTTATATCTCGACGACATCTTAGTCGCGACCGAGAGTCTGGACGAACATCTGAGTATTTTAAGAGAAGTGTTCGAAGTAGCTAGACGACACCGATTGCAGTTCCGGCTCGATAAATGTTTCTTCGTACGAACGGAAATCACGTATCTTGGTTATTTGGTTAACGAGTACGGTGTGCGACCGAGCACAGAGAATGTTGAGTGCGTAAATAACTATCCGGTTCCGCGAAACATAAAGGAAGTACATCGATTCGTCTGTTTAGCCAGTTATTTCCGTCGGTTCATCCCGAAATTTTCGGTGATAGCTAAGCCATTATACGATTTAATAAAGAAAAATGCCCCGTTCGTGTTTGGACCGGAAGAAAACCGAGTTTTTGAGACGTTGAAGCAACTATTATCCTCGCAGCCGATGTTAGCGATATATTCCCCGAAGTGTGATACGGAACTGCATTGCGACGCGAGCACCAGTGGCTTCGGCGCGATTATGCTGCAGAGGCAGAGCGACAAGATTTTCCGGCCAGTATTTTATTTTAGCAAGCGAACGACGACGGCCGAGTCAAAGTATCACAGCTTCGAGCTGGAGTGTCTCGCTGTGATTTATGCGATAAAGCGGTTCCATATTTATCTTGCGGGTATACCGTTTAAAATCGTGACAGACTGTGATAGTTTCCGCCTTACGTTAAGTAAACAAACGGTCAACCCGCGAATTTATCGATGGGCGATATTCTTGGAACAATACACGTACGAAATTGTACATCGACCCGGTACGCGTATGAGTCATGTTAATGCGTTAAGCCGCTGTCATAGTGTCCTTGTTCTAGAAGCAAACTCGTTTGAACAGACTTTGTCGATCCAGCAAGACCGGGATAAAGAAATTTCGAAAATCCGTGATAGACTGGAAACGTCGAAAGATAAATTTTACGAGTTAAGAGACGGTCTCGTTTACCGTAAGGACAAGAATAAGAAACTCTTATTTTTCGTACCCTCATCGATGGAGAATAATGTAATACGCACGTGTCACGACGATATAGGACATGTCGGAATCGACAAAACGGTCGATAATATTTGTAAAATTTATTGGTTCCAACGGTTGAGAGATAAAGTTAAAGCCTATATTTCGAATTGTTTGCGATGTATCGAGTTCAACCCTTCGAGCGGTAAGAAAGAAGGATATTTGCATAGTATACCAAAAGAAAATTTGCCGTTTCAGACAATCCATATCGACCATTGTGGTCCTTTTGAGAAAACCAGTCGTGGATATAGACACATTCTTTCAATTGTTGATGCGTTTACGAAATTCATAAAACTGTATGCGTGTAAGTCGACGACGTCCGAAGAGCTAATCAGACATTTACGGAATTATTGTCAAGCGTATAGTAAGCCTCGACGCATTGTGAGTGACCGCGGAACGGCGTTCACTTCCGATCGGTTCAAAGAATTCGCAGCCAACGAATTTATCCAGCACGTACTTGTCGCAGTAGGTACCCCGCGTGCGAATGGACAAGTAGAGAGATTCAACCGTGTCATCACCCCAATGATCGCGAAGTTGTGCGATGATCCGATAAAGTGGGACCAAGTTTTAAATAAAGTTGAGCATGCGATTAACAACACTGTATGTCGTTCGACGGGAGAAACTCCCAGTAGATTGTTATTTGGCGTCGATCAACTCGACAAAGTAAACGATAGTCTTAGACTGATTCTTGATTCAAGTTCGGACGGAAACCGCGACTTATCTTTAATAAGGAGTTCTGCCTCTGAGAGAATCGACAAATGTCGAGAGGAAAATGAAAACAACTATAATCGGAAACGTAAAGAGGCAAACCGTTATCGCGAAGGCGATTATGTTATGATACGTAACATCGACACTTCGGCGGGTAGTAACAAGAAACTAGTACCGAAATACAAAGGGCCTTACATTGTAAAAAGAGCGTTGCGCTTTGACCGATATGTAGTAGGTGATATAAAAGGGTTTCAAGTTACGCAGAAGCCTTACTCTGGTGTTATTCCCGTCGACCAAATGAGACCTTATATTCGTTAAGTAGTAATTTTGTAAAAGTTAATTTGGTTTATTGTATACGACGTTGTAACTTTATTTTCATTTTTGCATTGTTAGAGCCGTATGACCGGGACGGTCATATTGTCAGGATAGCCGACTGTAGGCAGTTCGGTTGAGAACCGAGTGTAAATAGTTCGGTTGAGAACCGAACGATTCCTGAAACGCGTGAAAGACAAAAGAAGGGCTAGTACGTTGGGAGCATCGTTCTCCCCGTTTTCCCCCTCCAGTCCGGCGGGCGAAAAACAACTGCCGAAGCAGTAGAGGTGGGGCGAGTGTCGCGAGCGTGCGAAGACATGATCGCACTATGTAGAAACGAGTCATTATTCTGTATCTTGTAATAAACTGTTCTATTTCTCTTTATTAATCGGGTCTACCGTATCGCATTGCCGAATCCGATCGTCCATCCCGACTGAGTCATCCCCACACATATCTTAAAAAATATAAGGGAATTATATATTGTATTTATAAAATCGCCAATATTCGAATCCAAAGATCTAAATTTTGTGTGTATTACGTGTGCACGCGAAACGCAGAGACTTTATGTTAAACATGTGTCAGAGCCGTACCACGATTATATACACTTATAGTCAT
This sequence comes from Odontomachus brunneus, assembly GCF_010583005.1. Classification (NCBI taxonomy): domain Eukaryota; kingdom Metazoa; phylum Arthropoda; class Insecta; order Hymenoptera; family Formicidae; genus Odontomachus; species Odontomachus brunneus. The sequence continues at coordinate 22,442 of NW_022639604.1, forward strand.
TTGAGCAACCAAATGTGATTGTACTACTTGAAACAGAAACTATTTTCGTAAAAACATGGTTTAAATCTATAAAAGCAGTAATAGCGCAAAATTGTCCGTTACTTTTAACCGCAGATTCGAAAAGTACAGTAGAAGAGAATGTAGATAAAATACAAGAAGAAACAGATACAAGCAGAACACGATTGTACAGAAGAAATAAATTCCGCGGTTGTACACCATACAGAGACTATATAACTGGAGAATTTTATAACCGAAATGCGCACTTTATTATGTATTCAGGAATTTAAATCACATGACCGACCCAGTCCAAGGCTAAAAGTAATGTGTTTGATCATAATTTTATTCTAATATAGATTTTATGACATTACATTTTTAATAGAATTCAGGAATAGATAGTAATTTTCTTACTGAGAGACATATTCAGACATAAATGAATAGTATGTAATTTCTTATTCTTTCAAAACACGTATACCATGTTATATATAAGATAACAGAATGATTACCGCATACATAATGTCTTAAAATTTTACAATTTGTCGCATGTTATTCCGTAGTTATAGGTATTATATGCAGCTACAGTCAATCCATAATGAGTTTTATGTAATTATCTCGTAAATTCTTCCTTTATCGTCTGCGTGTTCTGCTAATGATATGTGATAGGAATAATTGTAAAACATTTTATATAAGTTATACTTTTATGCTGTACCTTGTAATCAATATAACTCGTTGCATCTGTTATAATTTTTACTTTTCAAATGGTCAAAATATATTAAAAAGCATAAAAACAACCTTGGAAATATTAGTGCCTTCCGAATTTTCACGTTTTATTGTAAATTAAATACAAGTGTAATCATAATCGCCGATGAAATATAAGTTTTTTTAATAGTATACATTTGTTAGTAAATAAATATCTGGGTAAAAATTGTTCATACTATGCTCAAACAAAGTGTATATAAGATTGCATAATATTATCCGTTATATATCGCATTATTTTCCACGATTAGCGGTAAGTATAGCATAAAATAGCTTTCTGAACATATTATATGTTTATGAGCATCATGTTACAACTAGACACACTGAGAAAAACTACATTTCAATATTTATTTGTGGGATATAAAGTATATTGTGTAACACATTTATGTGTAGGAATAAACTTTATTTCACAGAAATAAATTTTATATCCTGCAAATATATTTTCAAGTATCTGTTCTAAGTGCCTCCGCAAACTAGTCAGAGCTAATTGGTGTTACTACTTTGTACATACTCGTTTAAGTCAAATAATTTATGCTGTAGTCAGTAGATAAAATGGGTGATCACCGAATGATGGTATTACAACGTACAATGTTTGCTTTTAACGTATCGCTAAAAATCTCCCAGGTGAAATTTTAGCACAATTTTGCACATGAAATACTTAACCTCTGTATTTGAAGAATCTGCGGGAACTGAAAGATCAGCGTACGGTTTTTTTACAAAAAGGTATTTGTTATTGGAAGTTACATAAAAGTTTGTTATGAAATATACCAACAATTACACACATAATCTTTATTTTATTTAAATTTATTGAACACGGTATATTTTTAGGTGATTTATTTACTACAAGGTTTAAATAATATAAAAATAAACATTATAACTTACTTTCGACAAAATAATACTTAAAACTTTTATTACTTAACTGCCCGTTATGTAAAAACTGTTTCATATATAATTATGTACAACTAAATAAGACCAGGGTTTCTAAGGATAATGAAAAACAAACACGAATGCAATAGTGTTATCTTAGTACTACAAACGTATAATATTAAAGTTTATGGGAGTTTAAATTTATTAAGTTTGTGGGAAGATAAAATTGTTCAGCGTGTCAGACGTACGTTCAAAATTTTATTTCAGCAATCGGGTGCGGCGAATCAACCTTCCACACTTAGACCGATTTTGTACCCCAGTATTAACACGAATTTTTATTTACACACCCGATACCTCCAACAATAAACATTGATATTACATGTTCGTAATATTAAAATGACACTACTACATTCATATTCGCTCTTTAATAACCTTAGAATCTTTGTTAGTTATTTGCATTATATAGAGGAGCTTTATACATAATTTAGTTAAATAGGATCAGATAGATATATGCAAAGTAATGTATGTTTCGTTACACGATTATATAATTTTACATGGCTTTGTACATAATTTTGTACGAGGCTGCTTAATGCTGTTTATGTATAAATATATATAATCCCTCATTAAATATAATTATGTAGACGTACACATAATTTATTATTATTTATTATTAAATAAATTATATATAAATGTACATAATTTATATGCAATTTTGTACAACTATATAGCATTTGGTATTTCATAATTGACATTGGTTTCTGTGTCTCGCTTATAAAAAATAATATATTTGTATAGAATTTATTGTTTTCTTAAAAGTTCTGTTATATCGCTGAAAAAAATCAATATTGCTTGGTAATGAGGCATTATTATTTAAAACAAGAATTCCAAACTATTTTTTTAAATTTTGACTATTGTGTAAATTGTTTTAAACCATTTTCTATCAGAATAATAATTTGTTGAAAACCTCACAGCAGTTATGTAAGTACTTGCACACTGATACACATTATACTAATATTTGTCGCATACATAATGTTGATCCATCATTTCAATGTTGCGAGTAAATATATTATAATGCTCCGTGAATACTTAACGATACGTTATATAAGTCCTGATAGCATCGTTATAGCCGTTAAGATCTCCGCGTGTCTCTCGATCTTCAAAGTTAAGGAACACATACCGTTGTCATAACATGGACAGCTGATCACTACAGATCAAAAACATTTCTTTGACGGATTAGTTTACTTGAAGTGACCTCTATAGTACATTATCAAAATATTTAAAATTTTGCTTGAAATTACCACAAATTTACCAAAGCATCTTTCTTCTAAATGTTGTAATATATTTTCAGTTTTTTTAAGTAGATTTTCATAAGGAAAGAATATTGTCATCCTTACACCAATGAATATTCATAGGCTCTTATATTGTTAGTTACAATTTATCTTGTCAACAACATTTTCGATATAATCATATTTGTATTCGTTATTAGTGTCACGTGTATTATTACTGGTTATACATCTATATATAAACATTCCTGTTACACTCTGGGAACTTATCGAGTTTCGCGCATTATTTCGAAGTAAATATTACAAACAAAATACTAGTAAATGACAATTACTAAGACGTATTGCGGTGGATTTAAAGAAATTAGTAGATTTTGTGGGGCCATACACAGAAGGTAATTATAATCAGTTTTTTAATCCAAATGTTTGTCATGTTTGTAAAACATGGCTCAGCAGAAGCTTAATAACTTGTAATCAGTGCCATATGATTTCTTACTGTTTCATGGAGCACCAGGAAAGAAATAAATGTTCACATTTGGAAATCTGCAAAGTTATAGCAACTGCAATAATGGACAAATACTTTTGGGTCACATACCGCAACCCGGAAGAATGGATAGAATCACGGAAAGAAATTTTACAAAAAATACTAACTACTCTATCACGCTGCGCATACCGATATGAAACGGAGATGATAATGTGCACTAAATCGTGTTACGTGTGTTTTCGACAGGCAAACATAAGGCTCTGCAGCACTTGCTATTCAGCCAATTTTTGTGATGATTACCAAATATTATTTAATCTATTTCATAAAAAATACTGCGATGAGTTGTTGCTGTTACTGAATACGAATATCGCCTATATTAACGGCTGTATGAAGAAGACAGTCGAGTGTCGATACGGACAAAAGTTCCTCTCATTTCCTGGTGAGAAACCTTATCATAACATTATTACATTTCTTAAATATTATATACCCACAAAAGATACACAGTATAATATTAAACTTTTATACATAGAATAATATTAAAGATTCGTAATATAATATTAAACTTTCCTTATTCAACTCAGCACTGGACATGTGAACATTATAAATGTTATGCATATGTATCCGGTCCGATGACGTTATACTACGCATTGCAGGAATCAAACTTATTATCACTTCCATGCACTGAATGTAAACACATTGTTCATGTTATAGATATAATTAAAATAGATGGAATGTATTTACATATTTGGCATATTTTCTTACATATTTAAAAAAAATAGAACAGCTGTATATTGTATTTATCAAATCGTCATTGTTCGAATCCAAAGATCTAGGGTTTGTGTGTTCTACGTGCAATAACTATAATCAGAAACTTTATGTTAAATATGTATCAGAGCAATACCACAATTATGTACGCTCGGATTTATATGGGCAACCAAATGTGATTGTACTAGTTGAAATAGAAGCTTTATTTCTAGGAAAATGGTTTGAATCTATAACAGCAAGAATAACGCAAGAGTGTCCGTTGCTTTTAACCGCCCATTTGGAAAATATAGCGCAAGAGAATGTAGATAAGATAGAAGATGTGATAGGAGCAACCAGAATTCGAATATACAGAAAAAATAATAAATTTGTCGGTTGTCCACCCTATAGAAACTGTGTAACTGGAGGATTTTATTACCGAAATACGCATTTTATAATGTATTCATGAATTTAAATCACACGACCCACCCATTCAAGAAAGTAATGTATTGTTTTATCGTAATTTCACTTCAGTACAAATGTGATAGCACTCATTTCTTAATAAAATTCAGGAATAAATATCAATTTTCTTACTGAGGGATGCATTCAGACACAAATCAATAGTATTTTATTTCTTATTTTTTCAGAATACGTTAAACTTATTATATAAGAGATAATAGAATGATTACGGCATACATAATATCTTAAAATTTTACACTTTGTCGCATGCAATTCCATAATTATAGGTATTATATATAGCTACGATCATTCTCTACTGAATTATGTATAATTATCTTGTAAATTTTTCCTTTATCGTCCGCATGTTCTGCAAATGATATGTGATAGGAATAATTGTAAAACGTTTTATATAAGTTTTATTTTTATGTTGTGTCTTGTACTAAACATAATTTGTTGCATCTTTTACAACTTTTACTTTTTAAATTGTCAAAATATATTAAAAGATATAAAAGCAATCTTACCTTCCGAGCTTTCTCATTTTATTGTAAGTTAAATACAAGTATAATCATAGTCGCCAATAAAATGTAAACTTTTTAATGCGTTCGTTAGTAAATGTATATTAGGTTTTTCTCTCCTGTGTTTGTAGAGATGTAGCATATGTACACTTTGCTTTAATACGTTCTGAACACTTTCTGATATATTCCTGGATATATCCTATAATCTAATAAATAATAAAATTTAATTTTACGTAATCACTAAAAAAGGAATTCTTTCATTGTGTTGGCTATCGGCTATGTTCTAAAACGTACCCGGGTAAAAATTGTTAATACCATGCTTAAACGAAATGTATATATGGTTGCATACAATTATCCATTAAATATCGCATTATTTTCCACGATTAGTGGTAAGTATAGCATATAACAGCTTACTGGACATATTGTAAGGTTATGAGTATCATGGAAAACTAATCACGCTGAAAAAAAATATATTTCAATATTTATTTGTGCGATATAAAGTGTATTGTGAAACATTCGTGAATAGAAATAAACTTTATTTCGCACAAATAAATTATATATTTTATAAATATATTTTGATGTATTTGTTCTGAATACTTCCGCCGACTAGTCAGAGTTAATTGGTATCACTAATTTGTATATGCTCGTTTAAGTTAAATAACTTGTACCTTAGTCAATAAAAAGATTGGATGATTACCGAATGATGGGACTATTCGTATTACGACGTGCAATGTTTGCTTTTAATATACCGCTAAAAGTCTTCAAGGTGAAATTTTAACACAGTTTTTTACATGAACTACTTAACTTCTCTATATGAAGGATCGGAGGAATCTGAAAGATTAGCCTACTCTTCTTCTAAAAAAACGGAATTTATAGAAAGTTATTTACAGTTGTTTGGTTATTTACTTACAACAATGTTTAAGTAACATACAAATATAATTTAAAAGTTACTTATTACATGACAGTATTTAAAATTTCAATTACTTAACTACCCGTTATGTAAAACTGTTTTTTTAATATTATATATAATTAAATAAAATTAGATAGATGTATTAAAAGTTATGTATATTTCGTTACATTATTACATATAATTTTGTATGATGCTGCATAATGCTGCTTATTTATAACTATATATAATTGCTAATTAAATATAATTATATATAAAAATACATATACTACTATACTATATAGTTACATAAATTTATATGTAACTATATAGTATTTAATATACTTTAATTGACTTTGGCTTGTGTGTGTCTCTCATTCAAAATAATATATTTATAGAGAACTTATAATTTCGTTAAAAGCTTTGTTACATCGTTAAAGGAAATTCATGTTAATTCATAATGACGCATTATTATTTTAAATAAGATTTCCCAATAGTTTTTTGAATTTTTGGTTATTGAGGAAATTTAAATTTTGAACCATTTTCTGTTTAGGTTAATTATAATAATATCTTGTTCAAAAACTTAAAGCAGATATGTTTAACTATTAGTTAAACATAACTGCAGTTATTATTAACTAGCACAGTAACACGCATTACACCAACATTTGTCGCATATATAACGTTCATCCGTTATATCAATGTTTGAGAGTAAATATATTATAATGTTCTATGAATATTACAACGGTACATTATATAAGTCCTAAAAATATCGTTATAACCATTAAGATGCCGCTCGTCCATCAAAGTTAAGTAACACTTACCGTTGTTGGAACATAGAAAGCTGATAACTACATATAAAAAAATGTCCTCTTAACGGATTAGTTCATTTAAAGTATTCTTTCTAGTACATTACCAAAATGTATAAAGTTTTGTTCGAACATAGCACAAATTTACTAAAGTATATTCCTTTTTAAACTTTACGGTATATTTTCAGTCCTAAAGTAGATTTTCATAAGGAATGTATCATATTGTAATCTCGCACTGATGAATATTTCTAGTTCCTCATATTAGTAGTTACAATTTATTTTGTCAACAACTTTTTCGATACAAACATATTTGTATTCGTTATTAGTGTCGCGTGTACTATTACTGGTTAAACATATATATATAATTCCTGTAAATATTTCTTTTACACTCTGTAAGTTGTCGAGTTTCGCGCATTATTTTGACGTAAATATTACAAGCAAGGTATTCATAAATTATAATTAAGAAGTTTTGCGATGAATTCAGTCGTGTATTCAAACCAGATATTAAGATTTTATGGACCATACACAGAAGAAAAATATAACCAGTTTTTCAATCCAAACGTTTGTCATGTTTGCAAACGGCCCAGCAGATACTTAATAACATGTAATCAGTGCAATATGATTTCTTACTGTTCCAAGGAGCACCAGGAGCTACATAAATATTCACACTTCGAGATGTGCAATGCTATGTCATTTGTAATAACGGACATATCGTTTTGCGACACATACCGTAATTCGGAAGAATGGATGGAATCACGACAAGAAATTACAGTAAAAATACTGGCTGTTCTATTACGCAAAACATACCGGTATGAAACAGAGATGTTAATATTCGCGAAATCATGTTATGTTTGTTACAAACAATTAAACGTCAAGCCGTGCCAAATTTGCTATTCAGCCAATTTTTGTGATGATCATGAAATACCTTTTAACCTAAAACATACGGATTGTTGCGCCAAGCTGTTGCTATTACTGAACATGAATATCATCTATATTAACGGTTCAGTGAAAGGGATTATGTCTGAATTCAAGTTCGTCAGATTTCCTGGTGTGAGACCTTATGATGACATTGTTACATTTATTAATAATTATGTATTAGGCAATAATTTATGTACTCTTCCTAATTACGTTTCTAATTCAACACGCTATTGGAAATTAAAACCTTACATATTTTCTGATTATGTATCTGGTCCGCTGACATTGTACTACGCGTTACGGGAATCAAACTTATTATCTCTCTCTAGCATCACGCCTAAATATATCGTTCATCTTGTAGATGCAGATATAATAGATGTTATATCTTCGCAATTTTGGCATATTTTCTTACATATCTTTCGAAGAGTAAAGGAACTACATATTGTATTTATAAAATCGCCAATATTCGAATCCAAATATCTAGGGTCTGTATGCTCTATGTGCAGACGCTATGGACAGAAAATTTATGTTAAATATGTAGCAGAGCCGTACTACGATTATGTACACTTACAGTCCTTTGAAAAACCAAATGTGATTGTGCTACTTGAAACAGAAACTATTTTCGTAAGAACATGGTTTCATTCTATAGAAGCAGTAATAGCTCAAAATTGTCCGTTACTTTTAACCGCAGATTCGAAAAGTACAGCAGAAGAGAATGTAGATAAAATACAAGAAGAAACAGGTACAAGTAGAACACGATTGTACAGAAAAAATAAATTCCGCGGTTGTACACCATACAGAGATTATATAACTGGAGGATTTTATAACCGAAATGCGCACTTTATTATGTATTCATGAATTTAAATCACATGACCGACCCAGTCCAAGGCTAAGAGTAATGCGTTGTTTCATCATAATTTAATTTTAATATATATTTGATGACATTACATTTTTAATAGAATTCAGGAATAGATAGTAATTTTCTTACTGAGGGACATATTCAGAAACAAATGAATAGTATTTAATTTCTTATTCTTTCAAAACACGTATACCATGTTATATATAAGATAACAGAATGATTACCGCATACATAATGTCTTAAAATTTTACAATTTGTCGCATGTTATTCCGTAGTTATAGGTATTATATGCAGCTACAGTCAATCCATAATGAGTTTTATGTAATTATCTCGTAAATTCTTCCTTTATCGTCTGCGTGTTCTGCTAATGATATGTGATAGGAATAATTGTAAAACATTTTATATAAGTTATACTTTTATGCTGCACCTTGTAATCATTATAACTCGTTGCATCTGTTATAATTTTTACTTTTCAAATGAAAGTATATTAAAAAGCATAAAAATAATCTTGGAAATATTAGTGCTTTCTAAATTTTCACGTTTTATTTTAAATTAAATACAAGTGTAATAATAATCGCCAATAAAATATAAATTTTTTAATAGTATACATTCGTTAGTAAATAAATATTATGTTTCACTCTCCTCCTTTTGTAAAGAGATAGCATATGTAAACTTTGCCTTAATACGTTCTGAACACATTCCTGGATATATCCTATAATCTAATGAATCATAAAACTTAACTTTACGTAATGACTGAAAAAGTAATTCTTTCATTGTTTTGGTTATCGGCTATGTTCTAAAACGTATACGGGTAAAAATTGTTCGTACTGTGCTCAAACGAAATATATATATGATTTCATAATATTATCCGTTATATATCGCATTATTTTCCACGATTAGCGGTAAGTATAGCATAAAATAGCTTTCTGAACATATTATATGGTTATGAGCATCATGTTACAACTAAACACACTGAGAAAAACTACATTTCAATATTTATTTGTGGAATATAAAGTATATTGTGTAACACATTTGTATATAGGAATAAACTTTATTTCACAGAAATAAATTTTATATCCTGCAAATATATTTTCAAGTATTTGTTCTAAGTGCCTCCGCAAACTAGTCAGAGCTAATTGGCATCACTACTTTGTATATGCTCGTTTAAGTTAAATAAATTATGCTGTAGTCAGTAGAAAGAATGGGTGATCACCGATTGATGGTATTACGACGTACAATGTTCGCTTTTAACGTATTGCTAAAAATCTCCAAGATGAAATTTTAGTACAATTTTTTACATGGACTACTTAACCTCTGTATTTGAGGGATCTGCAGAAACTGAAAGATCAGCGTACGTTTCTTTTACGAAAAGTTATTTGTTATTTGAAGTTACATAAAATTATTTAAAGTTTGTTATGAAATATACTAACAATTACACACATAATCTTTAGGTTATTTAAATTTACTGAACACAGTATATTTTTAGGTGATTTACTTACTACAATGTTTAAATAACATAAAAATATACATTGTAACTTACTTTTGACAAAATAATACTTAAAACTTTTATTACTTAACTGCCCATTATATAGAAACTATTTTATATACAATTATATATAACTAAATAAGACTAGGGTTTCTAAGAATAATAAAGAGCGAACACGAATGTAGTGTTATCTTAATAGTACAAACGTGCAGGGTTGGGAACGTTATTTTTGAAAGTAACGCGTTACCGTTACCGTTACTTGCGGTAAAAAGTAACTCGTTACCGTTACATATTACTGATTCTAAAAAGTAACGCGTTACCGTTATTTGAAAAGTAACGACAAAAAAATCGTTACTTTCCGTTACTTTTGTAAAAAAAAAGTTAAAATCGGCATATAAAACGAATAGTAGAAGAGACTGTACATAAATTATACATATATAAAGACAAAATATAAACGGGAAGCACACTATATTGCATAACGACATAAAATCCATACTACATTAGTCGCAAGTCGCAAGGTCGCAAAGAAATTGACTAATCATAGTCGATTGTTCTCCTTGCGATCGAAAAATAATCAATTATGATTGGTACAATATCTTTGCGATCTTGCGATTGCGACTAATGTAGAATGGGTTTAGGGGCGTCGCACATGAATTGACATAACAGTAACGTAAGACGTACCGTAAAAATGGACCAATTACTATCGAGTATTCACAAAAATGGGGACCTTACGGTTCGACGATACTCAAAGTGATTGGTCAGTTCTTACGGTACGTCTTACGTTACTGTTATGTCAATTCTTGTGCGACGCCCCTTAAGTGTGGTCTACAATGAGAACTTAAGCCATAAAATTTAAGCTTTAAATCCTAAGCCGTAAGAAGTTGATCAATCACAGTCAATTATAAGAAAAATAATTTCTCACGGCTTAGAGATTAAAGCTTAAATTTTATGGATTAAGTTCTCATTGTAGGTCACGCTTTAGAAGCTTTCTACAGTAAGCAAAAAAATTTAAGTCGCAATAAAATTGACCAATTACAGTGGATTATTCTTCTAATAATCGACTATGATTGGTCGATTTTATTATGACTT
>NW_022639604.1:33591-47202 GCF_010583005.1 Odontomachus brunneus
GCTTTCTACAATAAGCAATAAAATTTAAGTCGCAATAAAATTGACCAATTACAGTGGATTATTCTTCTAATAATCGACTATGATTGGTCGATTTTATTATGACTTAAAATTTATTATTATTTATTATTATATAATATATATATAAATGTATATAATTTATATGTAATTTTGTACCACAATATAGCTTTCGGTATTTCATAATTGACATTGGTTTCTGGGTTTCTCGCTTATAAAAAATAATATATTTGTATAGAATTTATCATTTTTTTAAAAACTCTGTTATATCGCTGAAAAAAATCAATATTGCTTGGTAATGAGGCATTATTATTTAAAACAAGAATTCCAAACTGTTTTTTTAAATTTTGACTATTATGTAAATTGTTTTAAACTATTTTCTGTTCAGATTTATCAGAATAATAATTTGTTGAAAACCTCACAGCAGTTATGTAAGTACTTGCACACTCATACACATTATACTAATATTTGTCGCATACATAATGTTGATCCATCATTTCAATGTTTGTGAGTAAATATAATATAATGCTCCGTGAATACTTAAGGATACGTTATATAAGTCCTGATAACATCTTTATAGCCGTTAAGATCTCCGCGTGTCTCTCGATCTTCAAAGTTAAGGAACACATACCGTTGTCATAACACGGACAGCTGATTACTACAGATCAAAAACATTTCTTTGACGGATTAGTTTACTTAAAGTGACCTCTATAGTACAATATCAAAAAATTTAAAATTTTGCTAGAAATTACCACAAATTTACTAAAGCATCTTTCTTCGTAAATTTTGTAATATATTTTCAGTCTTTTAAAGTAGATTTTCATAAGGAATCAATCATATTGTCATCTGTACACCAATGAATATTCATAGGCCCTCATATTATTAGTTACAATTCATCTTGTCAACAACATTTTCGATATAAACATATTTGTATTCGTTATTATTGCCACGTGTATTATTTCTGGTTATACATCTATATATAAACATTCCTGTTACACTCTGGGAACTCGTCGAGTTTCGCGCATTATTTCGAAATAAATATTACAAACAAAATACTCGTAAATGACAGTTACTAAAACGTGTTGCGGTCGAATTAAAGAAATTAGTAGATTTTGTGGGGCCATACATAGAAGGTAATTATAATCAGTTTTTCAATGCAAATGTTTGAAATTCCAAATGTGTCCAGTTTCAAATATTTGTCATGTTTTTAAACGGCCCAGCAGAAGCTTAATAACTTGTAATCAATGTCATATGATTTCTTAATGTTCCATGGAGCACCAGGAGAGACATAAATGTTCACATTTGGAAATCTGCAAAGTTATAGCAACTGCAATAACGGACAAATACTTTTGGGTCACATACCGCAACCCGGAAGAATGGATAGAATTACGAAAAGAAATTTTACAAAAAATACTAACTACTCTATCACGCTGCGCATACCAATATGAAACGGAGATGATAATGTGCGCAAAATTGTGTTACATGTGTTTTCTACAGGGAAACATAAGGCTCTGCAGTACTTACTATTCAGCCAATTTTTGTGATGATCACCAAATACTGTTTAATCTATTTCATAAAAAATACTGCGATGAGTTGATGTTACTGAACACGAGTATCGTCTATATTAACGGCTGTATGAAAGAGACAGTCGAATGTCGATACGGACAAAAGTTCATCTCATTTCCTGATGAGAAACCTTATCATGACATTATTATATTTCTTAATTTTTATATACCCACAAAAGATACATATTTTAGTATAATATTAAAATTTCCTTATTCAACTCAGCACTGGACATGTGAACATTATAAATGTTCTGCATATGTATCCGGTCCGATGACATTATACTACGCATTGCAGGAATCAAACTTATTATCACTTCCACGCATTGTACGTAAATACATCGTTCATGTTATAGATGCAATTAGAATAGATGGAATGTATTTGCAAATTTGGCATATTTTGTTACATATTAAAAAAAAAATAAAACAGCTGTATATTGTATTTATCAATTCGCCAATGTTCGAATCCAAAGATCTAGGGTTTATGTGTTCTACGTGCAATAACTATAATCAGAAACTTTATGTTAAATATGTATCAGAGCAATACCACAATTATGTACGCTCAGATTTATATGGGTAACCAAATGTGATTGTACTAGTTGAAATAGATGCTTTACTTCTAGGAAAATGGTTCAAGTCTATAACAGCAATAATAGCACAAGAGTGTCCGTTGTTTTTAACCGCCCATTCGGAAAATATAGCGCAAGAGAGTGTAGATAAGGTAGAAGATGTGACAGGTGCAACCAGAATTCGAATATACAGGAAAAATAAATTCGTCGGTTGTCCACCATATAGAAACTATGTAACTGGAGGATGTTATTACCGAAATACGCATTTTATTATGTATTCATGAATTTAAATCACATAACCCATCCATTCAAGAAAGTAATGTATTGTTTTATCTTAATTTCATTTCAATACAGATGTGATGGCACTCATTACTTAATAAAATTTAGGAATAAATATTAATTTTCTTACTGAGAGATACATTTAGACACAAATCAATAGTATTTTATATCTTACTTTTTCAGAATAGGTAAAACATATTATATAAAAGATAATAGAATGGTTGTCGCATACATAATTTCTTAAAATTTTACACTTTGCCGCACGCTATTCTATAATTGGGTATTATATACAGCTACGATCATTCTTTACTGAGTTATGTACGATTATCTTGTAAATTTCTCCAGTATCGTCCGCGTGTTCTGCAAATGATATGTGATAGGAATAATTGTAATACATTTTATATAAGTTTTATTTTTATGTTGTATCATGTAATAAACATAATTCGTTGCATCTTTTACGACTTTTACATTTTAAATTATCAAAATATATTAAGAGATATAAAAGCATTCTTACCTTCCGAGCTTTCTCATTTTATTGTAAGTTAAATACAAGTATAATCATAGTCGCCAATAAAATGTAAACTTTTTAATGCGTTCGTTAGTAAATGTATATTAGGTATCTCTACAGTGTTTGTAGAGATGTAGCATATGTACACTTTGCTTTAATACGTTCTGATCACTTTCTGATACATTCCTGGATATATCCTATAATCTAATAAATAATAAAATTTAATTTCATTTAATCACGGAAAAAGAAATTCTTTCATTGTGTTGGCTATCGGCTATGTTCTAAAACGTATCTGGCTAAAAATTGTTAATACCGTGCTTAAACGAAGTGCATAAAATTATCCATTATATATCGCATTATTTTCCACGATTAGCGGTAAGTATAGCATATAGCAGCTTACTGGACATATTGTAAGGTAATGAGTATCATGGAAAACTAATCACGTTGAGAAAAAATATATTTCAATATTTATTTGTGGGATATAAAGTGTACTGTCAAACATTCGTGTATAGAAATATACTTTATTTCACAAAAATAAATTTTGTATCTTATCAATATATTTTGATGTATTTGTTCTGAATACTTCCGCCGACTAGTCAGAGATAATTGGTATCATTAATTTGTATATGCTCGTTTAAGTTAAATAACTTATACCTTATTCAATAAAAAGATTGGATGATTACCGAATGATAGGGCTATTCGTATTACGACGTGCAATGTTTGTTTTTAACATACTGCTAAAAGTCTCCAAGGTGAAATTTTAGCACAATTTTTTACATGAACTACTTAACTTCTCTATATGAATGATCGGAGGAATTTGAAAGATCAGCCTACGCTTCTTTTAAAAAAAATGAATTTTTCGAAAGTTATTTACAATTGTTTGGTTATTTATTTACAATAATGGTTAAGTAACATACAAGTATAATTTAAAACTTACTTATTACATGACAATATTTATAATTTCAATTACTTAACTATCCGTTATGTAAAATGTTATATATATTATTATATATAATTAAATAAAATTAGATAGATGTATTAAAAGTTATGTATATTTCGTTACATTATTACATATAATTTTGTATGATGCTGCTTAATGCTGCTTATTTATAACTATATATGATTGCTAATTAAATATAATTATATATAATAATACATAATTTATATGTAACTATATAGTATTTAATATACTTTAACTGACTTTCGCTTGTGTGTGTCTCTCTTTCAAAATAATATATTTATAGAGAATATTTCGTTAAAAGCTCTGTTACATCGTTGAAGAAAATTCATATTAATTGATAATGACGCATTATTATTTTAAACAAGAATTCCCAATAGCTTTTTGAATTTTTGGTTATTGAACAAATTTAAATTTTAAATCATTTTCTGTATAGGTTAATTATAATAATATCTTGTTCAAAATCTTAAAGCAGTTATGTAATCACTAGCATAGTAACACGCATTACACCAACATTTGTCGCATATATAACGTTCATCCGTTATTTCAATGTTTGAGAGTAAATATATTATAATGTTCTGTGCATATTACAACGGTACATTATATAAGTCCTAAAAATATCGTTATAATCATTAAAATCACCGTGTGCCGCTCGTCCATCAAAGTTAAGCAACACTTACCGTTGCTTGAACGAGGAAAGCTGATCACTACATATAAAAAATGTCCTCTTAACGGTTTAGTTCATTTAAAATATTCTTTCTGGTACATTACCAAAATGCATAAAGTTTTGTTCAAACTTAGCACAAATTTGCTAAAGTGTCTTCCTTTTTAAACTTTATGCTATATTTTCAGTCCTAAAGTAGATGGTCATAACGATTGTATCATATTGTAATTCTACACTGATGAATATTTCTAGTTCCTCATATTGGTAGTTACAATTTATTTTGTCAACAACTTTTCCGATACAAACATATTTGTATTCGCTATTAGTGTCCCGTGTACTATTACTGGTTAAACATTTATATATAATTCGTATAAATATTTCTGTTACACTGTGTAAGTTGTCAAGTTTCGCGCATTATTTTGAAGTAAATATTACAAGCAAGATATTCCTAAATTATAATTAAGAAGTTTTGCGATGAATTCAATCGAATATTCAGAAGAGATATATACATTTTATGGACCATACACAGAAGAAAAATATAATCAGTTTTTCAATCCAAACATTTGTCATGTTTGCAAACTGCCCAGCGGAGACTTAATAACATGTAATCAGTGTAATATGATTTCTTACTGTTCCAAGGAGCACCAGGAGGTACATAAATATTCCCACTTGGAGATGTGCAATGCTATATCATTGATAATGTCATTGGACATATCGTTTTGGGGCACATACCCTAACTCGGAAGAATGGATGAAATCACGACAAAACATTACAGTAAATATACTGTCTGTTCTATCACGCGAAACATACCGGTATGAAACAGAGATGTTAATATTCGCGAAATCATGTTATATTTGTTACAAACAATTAAACGTCAAGCCGTGCCAAATTTGCTATTCAGCTAATTTTTGTGATGATCATGAAATGCTTTTTAAGCTAAAACATACGGATTGCTGCGCCAAGCTGTTGCTATTACTGAACATGAATATCACCTATATTAACGATTCATTGGAAGAGATTGTGTCTCGACACAAGTTCTCCAAATTTCCTGGTGTGAAACCTTATGATGACATTGTTACATTTATTAATAATTATACATTCCACACCTTTTTATTTATTCGTACTAATTACATTTTAAATTCAACTCGCTATTGGGGATTAAAATCTTATATATATTCTGATTATGTATCAGGCCCGATGACATTATACTACGCGTTACAAGAATCAAATTTATTAGGTCTCCCAACCATTAGACATAAATATATCGTTCATCTTATAGATGCAGATATAATAGATGTTATGTCTTCGCAATTTTGGCATATTTTCTTACATTTCTTTAAAAACATAAAGGAACTACGTATTGTATTTATAAAATCGCCAATATTTGAATCCAAATCTCTAGGGTCTGTATGCTCTAAATGCAAGAACTTAACACAGAAACTTCATGTTAAATATGTACCAGAGCCGTACTACGATTATGTACACTTACAGTCATTTGAAAAACCAAATGTGATTGTGCTACTTGAAACAGAAACTATTTTCGTAAGAACATGGTTTCATTCTATAGAAGCAGTAATAGCTCAAAATTGTCCGTTACTTTTAACCGCAGATTCAAAAAGTACAGCAGAAGAGAATGTAGATAAAATACAAGAAGAAACAGGTACAAGCAGAACACGATTGTACAGAAGAAATAAATTCCGCGGTTGTACACCATACAGAGACTATATAACTGGAGAATTTTATAACCGAAATGCGCACTTTATTATGTATTCATGAATTTAAATCACATGACCGAACCAGTCCAAGGCTAAAAGTAAAGTGTTGTTTAATCATAATTTCATTTTAATATAGATTTGATGTCACTACATTTTCAATAGAATTCAGGAATAGATAATAATTTTCTTACTGAAGGACATATTCAGACACAAATAAATAGTGTTTAATTTCTTATTCTTTCAAAACACGTATACTATGTTATATATGTAATAACAGAAAGATTACTGCATACATAATGTCTTAAAATTTTACAATTTGTCGCATGTTATTCCGTAGTTATAGGTATTATATGCAGCTACAGTCAATCCATAATGAGTTTTATATAATTATCTCGTAAATTCTTCCTTTATCGTCTGCGTGTTCTGCTAATGATATGTGGTAGGAATAATTGTAAAACATTTTATATAAGTTATACTTTTATGCTGTACCTTGTAATCAATATAAATCATTGCATCTGTTATAATTTTTACTTTTTAAATGGACAAAATATGTTAAAAAGCATAAAAACAATCTTGGAAATATTAGTGCCTTCCGAATTTTCACGTTTTATTGTAAATTAAATACAAATGTAATCATAATCGCCAATAAAATATAGGTTTTTTTAATAGTATACATTCGTTAGTAAATAAATGTTATGTTTCACTCTCCTCTTTTTGTAAAGAAATAGCATATGTAAACTTTGCCTCAATACGTTCTGAACAAATTCCTGGATATATTCTATAATTGAATAAATCATAAAACTTAACTTTACGTAATCACTGAAAAAGTAATGCTTTCATTGTTTTGGCTATCGGCTATGTTCTAAAACGTATCTGGGTAAAAATTGTTTATACTGTGCTCAAACGAAGTATGTATATGATTTCATAATATTATCCGTTATATATCGCATTATTTTCCACGATTAGCGCTAAGTATAGCATAAAATAGCTTTCTGAACATATTATATGGTTATGAGCATCATGTTACAACTAGATACACTGAGAAAAACTACATTTCAATATTTATTTGTGCGATATAAAGTATATTGTGTAACACATTTGTATATAAAAATAAACTTTATTTCACCGAAATAAATTTTATATCCTGCAAATATATTTTCAAGTGTTTGTTCTAAGTGCCTCCCCAAACTATTCAGAGCTAATTGGCATCACTACTTTGTATATGCTCGTTTAAGTTAAATAAGTTATTCTGTAGTCAGTAGAAAAAATGGGTGATCACCGAATGATGGAATTACGACGTACAATGTTCGCTTTTAACGTATCGCTAAAAATCTCCAAGATAAAATTTTAGTACAATTTTTCACATGAACTACTTAACCTCTGTATTTGAGGGATCTGCAGAAACTGAAAGATCAGCGTACGCTTCTTTTACAAAAAGTTATTTGTTATTTGAAGTTACATAAAATTATTTAAAGTTTGTTATGAAATATACCAACAATTACACACATAATATTTAGTTTATTTAAATTTACTGAACACAGTATATTTTTAGGTGATTTACTTACTATAAGGTTTAAATAACATAAAAAAATATATTGTATCCTAACTTTTGACAAAATAATACTTAAAACTTTTATTACTTAAAACTTTTATTACTTAACTGTCCATTATATAAAAACTGTTTTATATACAATTACATATAACTAAATAAGACCAGGGTTTCTAAGAATAATAAAGAGCGAATGTAGCAGTGTTATCTTAATAGTACAAACGTGCAGGGTTGGGAACGTTATTTTTGAAAGTAACGCGTTACCGTTACCGTTACTTGCGGTAAAAAGTAACTCGTTACCGTTACTCGTTACTGATTCTAATAAGTAACGCGTTACCGTTATTTGAAAAGTAAATATAAAAAAATCGTTACTTTCCGTTACTTTTGTAAAAAAAAAAGTTAAAATCGGCATATAAAACGAATAGTAGAAGAGACTGTACATAAATTATACATATATAAAGACAAAATATAAGATATTTAAGCGGGAAGCACACATTATTGCATAACGATATAAAGTCCATTCTACATTAGTCGCAAGTCGCAAGGTCGCAAAGAAATTGACTAATCATAGTCGATTGTTCTCCTTGCGATCGAAAAATAATCAATTATGATTGGTACAATTTCTTTGCGATCTTGCGATTGCGACTAATGTAGAATGGGTTTAGGGACGCCGCACATGAATTGACATAACAGTAACGTAAGACGTACCGTAAAAATGGACCAATTACAATCGAGTATTCACAAAAATGGTGACCTTACGGTTCGACGATACTCAAAGTGATTGGTCAGTTCTTACGGTACGTCTTACGTTACTGTTATGTCAATTCTTGTGCGACGCCCCTTAAGTGTGGTCTACAATGAGAACTTAAGCCATAAAATTTAAGCTTTAAATCCTAAGCCATAAGAAGTTGATCAATCACAGTCAATTATAAGAAAAATAATTTCTCACGGCTTAGAGATTAAAGCTTAAATTTTATGGATTAAGTTCTCATTGTAGGTCACGCTTTAGAAGCTTTCTACAGTAAGCAAAAAAATTTAAGTCGCAATAAAATTGACCAATTACAGTGGATTATTCTTCTAATAATCGACTATGATTGGTCGATTTTATTATGACTTAAAATTTATTGCTTATTGTAGAATGGCCTTTACAGAAAGCAGCACATTAATTGTTTTCGCATGGCAAGCGTTGCCGCGTTCTGTGTACAGAACCCATCATAGTAAAAAGTAACGATATAAGTAACGATGAATTTCATTACTCGTTACTAAAGAAAATGTAACGCCGTTACTTTTTCGTTATTGAAACAAAAAAGTAACGGCGTTACCAAATCATTACCAAAAAAAAGTAACGAAATAGTAACGTCGTTACAAGTAACGCGTTACTTCCCAACTCTGCAAACGTGTAATATTAAAGTTTATGGGAGTATAAATTTATTAAGTTTGTGGGAAGATAAAATTGTTCAGCGTGTCAGACGTACGTTCAAAATTTTCTTTCGGCAATCTTTCGGCAATCCTTCGGGTGCGACGAATCAACCTTCCACACTTAGACCGATTTTGTACTCCAGTATTAACACGAATTTTATTCCCACACCCGATACCTCCACACTAAACTTTAATATTACATGTTCGTAATATTAAAATGATACTATTACATTCGTAATCGCTCTTTAATAGCTTTAGAATCTTTGTTATTTGCATTATATAAAGGAGCTTTATACATAATTTAGTTAAATTGGACCAGATAGATATATGCAAAGTAATGTAAGTTTCGTTACACGATTATATATAATTTTACATGGATTTACACATAATTTTGTACAAGGCTGCTTAATGCTGCTTATGTATAAATATATATAATCCCTCAATAAATATAATTATGTATATGTACACATAATTTATTATTATTTATTATTAAATAATATATACACAAATGTACATAATTTATATGTAATTTTGTACAACTATATAGCATTCGGTATTTCATAATTGACATTGGTTTCTGAGTTTCTCGCTTATAAAAAATTATATATTTGTATAGAGTTTATGATTTTCTTAAAAGCTCTGTTATATCGCTGAAAAAAATCAATTTTGCTTGGTAATGAGGCATTATTATTTAAAACAAGAATTCCAAACAGTTTTTTTAAATTTTGACTATTGTGTAAATTGTTTTAAACTATTTTCTGTTTCGATTTATCAGAATAATAATTTGTTGAAAACCTCACAGCAGTTATGTAAGTACTTGCACATTAATACACATTATACTAATATTTGTCGCATTCGTAATGTTGATCCATCATTTCAATGTTTGTGAGTAAATATAATATAATACTCCGTGAATATTTAACGATACGTTATATAAGTCCTGATAACATCGTTTTAGCCGTTAAGATCTCTGCGTGTCTCTCGATCTTCAAAGTTAAGGAACATACCGTTGTCATAACATGGACAGCTGATCACACAGATCAAAAACATTTCTTTGACGGATTAGTTTACTTGAAGTGACCTTTATAGCACATTACCAAAATATTTAAAATTTTGCTAGAAATTACCACAAATTTACTAAAGCATCTTTCTTCATAAATTTTGTAATATATTTTCAGTCTTTTAAAGTAGATTTTCATGAGGAATGAATATTGTCATCCTTACACCAAAGAATACTCATAGGCCCTCATATTGTTAGTTACAATTCATCTTGTCAACAACATTTTCGATATAAACATATTTGTATTCGTTATTATTGTCACGTGTATTATTATTACTCGTTATACATCTATATATAATTCGTATAAACGTTCCTGTTACACTCTGGGGACTTGTCAAGCTTCGCGCATTATTTTCAAGTAAATATTACAAACAAAATACTCGTAAATGATAGTTACTAAGACGTATTGCGATGAATTTAAAGAAATTAGTAGATTTCGTGGAGCCTTATATAAAAGACAATTATAAACAGTTTATCAATCGAAATGTTTGTCATGTTTGTAAACGGCCCAGCAGATGCTTCATAACTTGTAATCAATGCCATATGATTTCTTAATGATCCATGGAGCACCAGGAGAGATATTAATGTTTGGAAATCTGCAAAGTTATAGCAAATGCAGTAACGGACAAATCGTTTTAGGTCACATATCGTAACCCGGGAGAATGGATAGAATCACGGAAAGAAATTTTACAAAAAATACTGACAACTTTATCACGCTGCACATACTTGTATGAAACGGAGATGATACTATGTGCAAAAACGTGTTATTTGTGTTTCCGAATGGCAAACATAAGACTCTACAGCACTTGCTATTCAGCCAATTTTTGTGATGATCACAAAATATTATTTAATTTATTTCATAAAAAATATTGCGATGAGTTGATGCTGTTACTAAACACGAATATCGTCTATATTAACGGCTGTATGAAAGAGACAGTCGAGGGTCGATACGGACAAAAGTTCATCTCATTTCCTGAAGAGAAACTTTATCATGACATTATTACATTTCTTAATTATTATATATCCACAAAAGATACATATATTCGTATAATATTAAAATTTTCTTATTCAACTCAGCACTGCACATGTGAACATTATAAATGTTCTGCATATATATCCGGTCCGATGACATTATACTACGCATGGCAGGAATCAAATTTATTATCACTTCCACGCACTGTACGTAAATACATTGTTCCTGTTATAGATGCAATTAGAATAGATGGAATGTATTTGCAAATTTGGCATATTTTCTTACATATTTTTAAAAAAATTAAGGAACTGTATATTGCATTTATCAAATCGCCAATATTCGAATCCAAAGATCTAGGGTTTGTGTGTTCTATTTGCAATAACTATGTGCAACCAGGAACTTTATGTTAAATATGTATCAGAGCCATGCCACAATAAGTACGCTCAGATTCATATGAGCGACCAAATCTGATTATACTTGAAACATAAGGTTCATTTGTAGGATCATGGTTTGAATCTGTAACAGCAATAAGAGTGTCCGTTGCTTTTAACCGCCGAATCGGAAAATATACCACAAAAGAATGTAAATAAGATAGAAGAAATAATAGATATAACCAGGAAGCGAATATACAGACAAAACAAATTCCACGGTTGTGTGCCATATAGAAATTATGTAACTGGAAGATTTTATTACCGAAATGTGCATTTTATTATGTATTAATGAATTTAAATCACACGACCCACCCATTCAAGTGCAGAAAATAATGTATTGTTTTATCGTAATTTTATTTCAGTACAGATGTGATGGCACTCATTTCTTAATAAAATTCAGGAATAAATATAATTTTCTTACTGAGGGATGCATTCAGACACAAATCAGTAGTATTTTATTTCTTATTTTTTCAGAATACATAAAACTTATTATATAAGAGATAATAGAATAATTACTGCCGCTCGTCCATCAAAGTTAAGTAACACTTACCATTGTTTGAACGAGGAAAGCTGATCACTACATATAAAAAAGTCCTCTTAACGGTTTAATTCATTTAAAGTATTTTTTTTAGTACATTACCAAAATGCATAAAGTTTTGTTCAAACTTAGCACAAATTTACTAAACTATCTTCCTTTTTAAACTTTGTGCTACATTTTCAATCCTAAAGTAGATTTTCATAAGGAATGTATCATATTATAATTGCACACTGATGAATATTTCTAGTTCCTCATATTGGTAGTTACAATTTATTTTGTCAACAACTTTTTCGGTACAAACATATTTGTATTCGTTATTAGTGTCCCGTGAACTATTACTGGTTAAACATCTATATATAATTCGTATAAATATTTCTGTTACACTCTGTGTAAGTTGTCGAGTTTCGCGCATCATTTTGAAGTAAATATTATAAGCAAGATATTCATAAATTATAATTAAGAAGTTTTGCGATGAATTCATTCGAGTATCCAAAAGTGTTATCTAGATTTTATGGACCATACACAGAAGAAAAATATAATCAGTTTTTCAATCCAAACGTTTGTCATGTTTGCAAACGGCCCAGCAGAGACTTAATAACATGTAATCAGTGCAATATGATTTCTTACTGTTCTAAGGAGCACCAGAAGGTACATAAATATTCACACTTGGAGATGTGCAATGCTATAACATTCGTAATAACGGACATATCATATTGGGACACATACCGTAACTCCGAAGAATGGATGGAATCACGACAAGACGTTACAGTAAAAATACTGGCTGTTCTATCACGCGAAACATACCGGTATGAAACAGAAATGTTAATATTCCCGAAATCTTGTTATGTTTGTTACAAACAAATAAACGTCCAGCCGTGCCAAATTTGCTATTCAGCTAATTTTTGTAATGATCATAAAATACTTTTTCATCGAAATCATACGGATTGCTGCGCCAAGCTGTTGCTATTACTGAACATGAATATCACCCATATTAATGGTTCATTGAAAGAGATTGTGTCTGAATACAGACACAAGTTCATAAAATTTCCTGGTGCGAAACCTTATGATGACATTGTTACATTTATTAACAATTATGTATTCTACAGGCATTTAAGTATTCTTCCTAATTACACTTCTAATTCAACTCGCTTGTGGCATTTAAAACATTATATATGTTCTGATTTTGTATCCGGTCCGATGACGTTATACTACGCGTTACAGGAATCAAATTTATCTCTCCCAAGCAATCCATCTAAATATATCGTTCATCTTATAGATGCAGACATAATAGATGTTATATCTTCGCAATTTTGGCATATTTTCTTACATTTCTTTAAAGACATAAAAGAACTAAGTATTGTATTTATAAAA
>NW_022639604.1:47212-50718 GCF_010583005.1 Odontomachus brunneus
ATCTTCGCAATTTTGGCATATTTTCTTACATTTCTTTAAAGACATAAAAGAACTACGTATTGTATTTATAAAATCGCCAATACTCGAATCCAAATATCTAGGGTCTGTATGCTCTATGTGCAGACGTGATGGACAGAAACTTCATGTTACATATGTACCAGAGCCGTACAACGATTACGTACACTTAGAGTCTTTTGAGCAACCAAATGTGATTGTACTACTTGAAACAGAAACTGTTTTCGTAAGAACATGGTTTAAATCTATAAAAGCAGTAGTAGCGCAAAATTGTCCGTTACTTTTAACCGCAGATTCGAAAAGTACAGTAGAAGGGAATGTAGATAAAATACAAGAAGAAACGGGTATAAGCAGAAGACGATTGTACAGAAAAAATAAATTCCGCAGTTGTACACCATATAGAAACTATATAACTGGAGGATTTTTTTACCGAAATGCACATTTTATAATGTATTCATGAATTCAAATCACGTGACCGACCCTGTCCATGGCTAAAAGTAATGTGTTATTTGATCATAATTTCATTTTAATGTAGATTTGATGACACTATATTTTTAATAGAATTCAGGAATAGATAATAGTTTTCTTATAGAGGGACATATTCAGGCACAAGTGAATAGTATTTAATTTCTAATTCTTTCAAAATACGTATACCATGTTATATATGAAATAACAGAATGATTATCGCATACATAATGTCTTAAAATTTTACAATTTGTCGTATGTTATTCCGTGGTTATAGGTATTACATTCAGCTACTATCATTCCATAATGAGTTTTATGTAATTATCTCGTAAATTCTTCCTTTATCGACTGCGTGTTCTGCTAATGATTTGTAATAGGAATAATTGTAAAACATTTTATATAAGTTATACTTTTATGCTGTACCTTGTAATCAGTATAAGTCGTTGCATCTGTTATAATTTTTACTTTTTAAATAGACAAAATATATTAAAAACAGAAAAACAATCTTGGAAATATTAGTGCCTTACGAATTTTCACGTTTTATTGTAAACTAAATACAAGTGTAATCATAATCGCCAATGAAATATAGTTTTTTTTAATAGTATACATTCGTTAGTAAATAAATATTATGTTTCACCCTCCTGCTTTTGTAAAGAGATAGCATGTATAAATTTTGCCTTAATACGTTCTGAGCACTTTTCTGATACATTCCTGCATATATCCTATAATCTATTAAATCATAAAGGTTAATTTTACGTTATCGCTGAAAAAGTAATTCTTTCATTGTTTGGCTATCGGCTATGTTCTAAAACGTATCTGGGTAAAAATTGTTCATTCTGTTCAAACAAAGTATATATATGATTGCATAATATTAACCGTTATATATCGCATTATTTTCCACGATTAGCGCTAAGTATAGCATAAAATAGCTTTTTGAACATATTATATAGTTATGAGCATCATTTTACAACTAGAAATACTGAGAAAAAGTACATTTCAATGTTTATTTTTGGGATATAAAGTATATTGTGTAACACATTTGTGTATAGGAATAAACTTTATTTTACAGAAATAAATTTTATATCATGCAAATATATTTTTAAATATTTGTTTTAAGTGCCTCCGCAAACTAGTCAGAGCTAATTGGCATCACTTCTTTGTTTATGCTTGTTTGAGTTAAATAAGTTATGCTGTACCCTTATAGAAATATCATACTAAGAATCATTGATAATTACTTACTATCCAGTATTTTTAATACTGAAAATAAGTAATTATCAATGATTCTTAGTATGATATTTCTATAAGGGTAGTTAGTGGAAAGAATGGGTGATCACCGAATGATGGTATTACGACGTACAATGTTCGCTTTTAACGTATCGCTAAAAATCTCCAAGATGAAATTTTAGCACAATTTTTCACATGAACCACTTAACCTTTGTATTTGAAAAACCTGCGGGAACTGAAAGATCAGCGTACGCTTCTTTTACAAAAAGTTATTTGTTATTTGAAGTTACATAAAATTATTTAAAGTTTGTTACGAAATATACCAACAATTACACACATAATCTTTAGTTTATTTAAATTTACTGAACACAGTATATTTTTAGGTGATTTACTTACTACAATGTTTAAATAACATAAAAATATACATTGTAACTTACTTTTGACAAAATAATACTTAAAACTTTTATTACTTAACTGCCCATTATATAAAAACTGTTTTATATACAATTATAAATAACTAAATAAGACTAAATATATAACTAAATAAGGGTTTCTAAGAATAATAAAGAACACGAATGTAGCAGTGTTATCTTAATAGTACAAACGTGCAGGGTTGGGAACGTTATTTTTGAAAGTAACACGTTACCGTTACCGTTACTTGCGGTAAAAAGTAACTCGTTAACGTTACTCGTTACTGATTCTAAAAAGTAACGCGTTACCGTTATTTGAAAAGTAACGATAAAAAAATCGTTACTTACCGTTACTTTTGTAAAAAAAAAAAGTTAAAATCGGCATATAAAACGAATAGTAGAAGAGACTGTACATAAATTATACATATATAAAGACAAAATATAAGCGGGAAGCACACATTATTGCATAACGACATAAAGTCCATTCTACATTAGTCGCAAGTCGCAAGGTCGCAAAGAAATTGACTAATCATAGTCGATTGTTCTCTTTGCGATCGAAGAATAATCAATTATGATTGGTACAATTTCTTTGCGATCTTGCGATTGCGACTAATGTAGAATGGGTTTAGGGACGCCGCACATGAATTGACATAACAGTGAGGTAAGACGTACCGTAAAAATGGACCAATTACAATCGAGTATTCACAAAAATGGTAACCTTACGGTTCGACGATACTCAAAGTGATTGGTCAGTTCTTACGGTACGTCTTACGTTACTGTTATGTCAATTCTTGTGCGACGCCCCTTAAGTGTGGTCTACAATGAGAACTTAAGCCATAAAATTTAAGCTTTAAATCCTAAGCCGTAAGAAGTTGATCAATCACAGTCAATTATAAGAAAAATAATTTCTTACGGTTTAGAGATTAAAGCATAAATTTTATGGATTAAGTTCTCATTGTAGGTCACGCTTTAGAAGCTTTCTACAGTAAGCAATAAAATTTAAGTCGCAATAAAATTGACCAATTATAGTGGATTATTCTTCTAATAATCGACTATGATTGGTCGATTTTATTATGACTTAAAATTTATTGCTTATTGTAGAATGGCCTTTACAGAAAGCAGCACCTTAATTGTTTATCATATGGCAAGCGTTGCCGCGTTCTGTGTACAGAACCCATCATAGTAAAAAGTAACGATATAAGTAACGATGAATTTCATTACTCGTTACTAAAGAAAATGTAACGCCATTACTTTTTCGTTATTGAAACAAAAAAGTAACGGCGTTACCAAATCATTACCAAAAAAAAGTAACGAAATAGTAACGTCGTTACAAGTAACGCGTTACTTCCCAACTCTGCAAACGTGTAATATTAAAGTTTATGGGAGTTTAAA
>NW_022639604.1:50728-50792 GCF_010583005.1 Odontomachus brunneus
CCTGATAACATCGTTATAGCCGTTAAGATCTCCGCGTGTCTCTCGATCTTCAAAGTTAAGGAAC
>NW_022639604.1:50802-51045 GCF_010583005.1 Odontomachus brunneus
TTCTAATAATCGACTATGATTGGTCGATTTTATTATGACTTAAAATTTATTGCTTATTGTAGAATGGCCTTTACAGAAAGCAGCACCTTAATTGTTTATCATATGGCAAGCGTTGCCGCGTTCTGTGTACAGAACCCATCATAGTAAAAAGTAACGATATAAGTAACGATGAATTTCATTACTCGTTACTAAAGAAAATGTAACGCCATTACTTTTTCGTTATTGAAACAAAAAAGTAACGGC
>NW_022639604.1:51055-51345 GCF_010583005.1 Odontomachus brunneus
TACCGTTGTCATAACATGGACAGCTACAGGTCAAAAACATTTCTTTGACGGATTAGTTTACTTGAGTGACCTCTATAGCACATTACCAAAATATTTAAAATTTTGCTAGAAATTACCACAAATTTACTAAAGCATCTTTCTTCGTAAATTTTGTAATATATTTTCAGTCTTTTAAAGTAGATTTTCATAAGGAATGAATATTGTCATCCTTACACCAAAGAATACTCGTAGGCCCTCATTTTGTTAGTTACAATTCATCTTGTCAACAACATTTTCGATATAAACATATT
>NW_022639604.1:51355-52117 GCF_010583005.1 Odontomachus brunneus
CTTTGTACTCCAGTATTAACACGAATTTTATTCCCACACCCGATACCTCCCACACTAAACTTTAATATTACATGTTCGTAATATTAAAATGACACTATTACATTCGTAATCGCTCTTAGAATCTTTGTTATTTGCATTATATAAAGGAGCTTTATACATAATTTAGTTAAATAAGATCAGATAGATATATGCAAAGTAATGTAAGTTTCGTTACACGATGTTATATAATTTTACATAGATTTACACATAATTTTGTACAAGGCTGCTTAATGCTGCTTATGTATAAATATATATAATCCCTCAATAAATATAATTATGTATATGTACACATAATTTATTATTATTTATTATTAAATAATATATATATAAATGTACATAATTTATATGTAATTTTGTACAACTATATAGCATTCGGTATTTCATAATTGACATTGGTTTCTGAGTTTCTCGCTTATAAAAAATAATGTATTTGTATAGAGTTTATGATTATCTTAAGAGCTCTGTTATATCGCTGAAAAAAATCAATATTGTTTGGTAATGAGGCATTATTATTTAAAACAAGAATTCCAAACAGTTTTTTTAAATTTTGTCTATTATGTAAATTGTTTTAAATAATTTTCTGTTCAGATTATATATCAGAATAATAATTTGTTGAAAACCTCACAGCAGTTATGTAAGTACTTGCACACTAATACACATTATACTAATATTTATCGCATATATAATGTTGATCCATCATTTCAATGTTTGTGAGTAAATATA
>NW_022639604.1:52127-52710 GCF_010583005.1 Odontomachus brunneus
GAGCTTCGCGCAATATTTTTAAGTAAATATTACAAACAAAATACTCGTAAATGATAGTTACTAAGACGTGTTGCGATGAATTCAAAGAAATTAGTAGATTTCGTGGAGCCATATAAAGAAGACAATTATAAACAGTTTATCAATTCAAATGTTTGTCATGTTTGTAAACGGCCCAGCAGAAGCTTCATAACTTGTACTCAGTGCCATATGATTTCTTAATGTTCCATGGAGAACCAGGAGAGATATTAATGTTCACATTTGGAAATCTGCAAAGTTATAGCAACTGCAGTAACGGACAAATCGTTTTTGGTCACATACCGTAACCCGGGAGAATGGATAGAATCTCGGAAAGAAATTTTACAAAAAATACTAACTACTTTATCACGCTGCACATACATGTATGAAACGGAAATGATACTGTGCGCAAAATCGTGTTATTTGTGTTTCCGACAGGAAAACATAAGACTCTACAGCACTTGCTATTCAGCCAATTTTTGTGATGATCACAAAATATTATTTAATCTATTTCATAAAAAATACTGCGATGAGTTGATGTTGTTACTGAACACGAATGTCGTCTATA
>NW_022639604.1:52720-52848 GCF_010583005.1 Odontomachus brunneus
ATCGCATATATAATGTTGATCCATCATTTCAATGTTTGTGAGTAAATATAATATAATGTTCCGTGAATACTTAACGATACGTTATACAGGGTGTTCGGAAAGTACCGGGACGCCCGAATATCAGGAAA
>NW_022639604.1:52858-79164 GCF_010583005.1 Odontomachus brunneus
CTGCGATGAGTTGATGTTGTTACTGAACACGAATGTCGTCTATATTAACGGCTGTATGAAAGAGACAGTCGAGTGTCGATACGGACAAAAGTCCATCTCATTTCCTGATGTGAAACTTTATCATGACATTATTACATTTGTTAATTATTATATACCCACAAATGATACATATATTCGTAGTATAATATTAAAATTTCCTTATTCAACTCAGCACTGGACATGTGAACATTATAAATGTTCTGCATATGTATCCGGTCCGATGACATTATACTACGCATTGCAGGAATCAAACTTATTATCACTTCCACGCACTGTACGTAAATACATTGTTCCTGTAATAGATGCAATTAGAATAGATGAAATGTATTTCCAAATTTGGCATATTTTCTTACATATTTTAAAAAAAATTAAGGAGCTGTATATTGTATTTATCAAATCACCAATATTCGAATCCAAAGATCTAGAGTTTGTGTGTTCTATGTGCAATAACTATGTGCAACCCGAAACTTTATGTTAAATATGTATCAGAGCCATGCCACAATTAAGTACGCTCAGATTCATATGAGCGACCAAATGTGATTATACTTGAAACATAAGCTTCATTTGTAGGAATATGGTTTCTATAACATGGTGAAACTATAACAGCAATAAGAGTGTCCGTTGCTTTTAACCGCCGATTCGGAAAATATAGCACAAAAGAATGTAAATAAGATAGAAGAAATAATAGATATAACCAGGAAGCGAATATACAGACAAAACAAATTCCACGGTTGTGTGCCACATAGAAATTATGTAACTGAAAGATTTTATTACCGAAATGTGCATTTTATTATGTATTAATGAATTTAAATCACACGACCCACCCATTCAAGAGCAGAAAATGATATATTGTTTTATCGTAATTTCATTTCAGTACAGATGTGATGGCACTCATTTCTTAATAAAATTCAGGAATAAATATAATTTTCTTTCTGAGGGATGCTTTCAGACACAAATCAGTAGTATTTTATTTCTTATTTTTTCAGAATACATAAAACTTATTATATAAGAGATAATAGAATAATTACTGCCGCTCGTCCATCAAAATTAAGTAACACTTACCGTTGTTTGAACGAGGAAAGCTGATCACTACATATAAAAAAGTCCTCTTAACGGTTTAATTCATTTAAAGTATTTTTTATAGTACATTACCAAACTGCATAAAGTTTTGTTCAAACTTAGCACAAATTTACTAAAGTATCTTCCTTTTTAAACTTTGTGCTATATTTTCAATCCTAAAGTAGATTTTCATAAGAAATGTATCATATTATAATTGCACACTGATGAATATTTCTAGTTCCTCATATTGGTAGTTACAATTTATTTTGTCAACAACTTTTTAGGTACAAACATATTTGTATTCGTTCTTAGTGTCCCGTGAACTATTACTGGTTAAACATCTATATATAATTCGTATAAATATTTCTGTTACACTCTGTGTAAGTTGTCGAGTTTTGCGCATCATTTTGAAGTAAATATATAAGCAAGATATTCATAAATTATAATTAAGAAGTTTTGCGATGAATTCATTCAAGTATGCAGAAGAGTTATATAGATTTTATGGACCATACACAGAAGAAAAATATAATCAGTTTTTCAATCCAAACATTTGTCATGTTTGCAAACGGCCCAGCAGAGACTTAATAACATGTAATCAGTGCAATATGATTTCTTACTGTTCCAAGGAGCACCAGGAGGTACATAAATATTCCCACTTGGAAATGTGCAATGCTATATCATTGATAATATCATTGGACATATCGTTTTGGGGCACATACCCTAACTCAGAAGAATGGATGAAATCACGACAAAACATTACAGTAAATATACTGGCTGTTCTATCACGCGAAACATACCGGTATGAAACAGAGATGTTAATATTCGCGAAATCATGTTATGTTTGTTACAAACAAATAAACGTCAAGCCGTGCCAAATTTGCTATTCAGCCAATTTTTGTGATGATCACGAAATGCTTTTTAAGCTAAAACATACGGATTGCTGCGCCAAGCTGTTGCTATTACTGAACATGAATATCACCCATATTAATGGTTCATTGAAAGAGATTGTGTCTGAATACAGACACAAGTTCATAAATTTTCCTGGTGCGAAACCTTATGATGACATTGTTACATTTATTAACAGTTATGTATTCTACAGGAATTTAATTATTCTTCCTAATTACACTTCTAATTCAACTCGCTTGTGGCATTTAAAACATTATATATGTTCTGATTTTGTATCCGGTCCGATGACGTTATACTACGCGTTACAGGAATCAAATTTATCTCTCCCAAGCAATCCATCTAAATATATCGTTC
The DNA here is from genome assembly GCF_010583005.1 of Odontomachus brunneus. Classification (NCBI taxonomy): domain Eukaryota; kingdom Metazoa; phylum Arthropoda; class Insecta; order Hymenoptera; family Formicidae; genus Odontomachus; species Odontomachus brunneus. The sequence continues at coordinate 55,217 of NW_022639604.1, forward strand.
ATCTTATAGATGCAGACATAATAGATGTTATATCTTCGCAATTTTGGCATATTTTCTTACATTTCTTTAAAAACATAAAAGAACTAAGTATTGTATTTATAAAACCGCCAATACTCAAATGCAAATATGTAGGGTCTGTGTGCTCTACGTGCAGACGTGAAGGACAGAAACTTCATGTTACATATGTACCAGAGCCGTACAACGATTACGTACACTTAGAGTCTTTTGAGCAACCAAATGTGATTGTACTACTTGAAACAGAAACTGTTTTCGTAAGAACATGGTTTAAATCTATAAAAGCAGTAGTAGCGCAAAATTGTCCGTTACTTTTAACCGCAGATTCGAAAAGTACAGTAGAAGAGAATGTAGATAAAATACAAGAACAAACAGGTATAAGCAGAAGAGGATTGTACAGAAAAAATAAATTTCGCAGTTGTACACCATATAGAAACTATATAACTGGAGGATTTTTTTACCGAAATGCACATTTTATAATGTATTCATGAATTCAAATCACGTGACCGACCCTGTCCATGGCTAAAAGTAATGTGTTATTTGATCATAATTTCATTTTAATGTAGATTTGATGACACTATATTTTTAATAGAATTCAGGAATAGATAATAGTTTTCTTATAGAGGGACATATTGAGGCACAAGTGAATAGTATTTAATTTCTTATTCTTTCAAAATACGTATACCATGTTATATATGAAATAATAGAATGATTACCGTATACATAATGTTTTAAAATTTTACAATTTGTCACATTTTAATCCGTGGTTATAGGTATTACATGCAGCTACTATCATTCCATAATGAGTTTTATGTAATTATCTCGTAAATTCTTCCTTTATCGACTGCGTGTTTTGCTAATGATATGTGATAGGAATAATTGTAAAACATTTTATATAAGTTATACTTTTATGCTGTACCTTGTAATCAGTATAAGTCGCATCTGTTCTAATTTTTACTTTTTAAATGGACAAAATATATTAAAAACTTAAAAACAATCTTGGAAATATTAGTGCCTTCCGAATTTTCACGTTTTATTGTAAACTAAATACAAGTGTAATCATAATCGCCAATGAAATATAGTTTTTTTTAATAGTATACATTCGTTAGTAAATAAATATTATGTTTCACTCTCCTGCTTTTGTAAAGAGATAGCATGTATAAATTTTGCCTTAATATGTTCTGAGCACTTTCTTGATACATTTCTGCATATATCCTATAATCTATTAAATCATACAGGTTAATTTTATGTTATCGCTGAAAAAGTAATTCTTTCATTGTTTGGCTATCGGCTATGTTCTAAAACGTATCTGGGTAAAAATTGTTTATACTGTGCTCAAACGAAGTATATATATGATTGCATAATATCATCCGTTATATATCGCATTATTTTCCACGATTAGCGGTAAGTATAGCATAAAATAGCTTTTTGAACATATTATATGGTTATGAGCATTGTATTACAACTAGAAACACTGAGAAAAAGTATATTTCAATGTTTATTTTTGGGATATAAAGTATATTGTGTAACACGTTTGGGTATAGGAATAAACTTTATTTTACAGAAATAAATTTTATATCATGCAAATATATTTTCAAATATTTGTTTTAAGTGCCTCCGCAAACTAGTTAGAGCTAATTGGCATTACTTCTTTGTTTATGTTTGTTTGAATTAAATAAGTTATGCTGTACCCTTATAGAAATATCATACTAAGAATCATTGATAATTATTTATTATCAAATATTTTTAATACTGAAAATAAGTAATTATCAATGATTCTTAGTATGATATTTCTATAAGGGTAGTTAGTGGAAAGAATGGGTGATCACCGAATGATGGTATTACGACGTACAATGTTCGCTTTTAACGTATCGCTAAAAATCTCCAAGATGAAATTTTAGCACAATTTTTCACATGAACCACTTAACCTCTGTATTTGAAGAACCTGCGGGAACTGGAAGATCAGCGTACGCTCCTTTTACGAAAAATTATTTACACTTTTTTGAAGTTACATAAAATAATTTAAAGTTTATTATGAAATATACCAAAAATTACACACATAATCTTTAATTTATTTAAATTTACTGAACATGGTATATTTTTAGGTGATTTACTTACTACAATGTTTAAATAACATAAAAATATACATTATAACTTACTTTTGACAAAATATTATTACAAGTTTTATTACTTATCTGCCCGTTATGTAAAAACTGTTTTATATACAATTATATACAACTAAATAAGACCAGGGTTCTAAGGATAATAAAATGCGAACACGAATGTAGTAGTGTTATCTTAATACTACAAACGTGTAATATTAAAATTTATGGGAGTTTAAATTTATTAAATTGGTGGGAAGATAAAATTGTTCAGCGTGTCAGACGTACGTTCAAAATTTTCTTTCGGCAATCAGGTGCGGCGAATCAACCTTCCACACTTAGACCGATTTTGTACCCCAGTATTAACACGAATTTTTATTCCCACAAACGATACCTCCCACAAAAAACTTTAATATTACGTGCTCGTAATATTAAAATGACACTATTACATTCGTATTCGCTCTTTAATAACCTTAGAATCTTTGTTAGTTATTTGCATTATATAAAGGAACTTTATAAACAATTTAGTTAAATAGAATCAGATAGATATATGCAAAGTAATGTAGGTTTCGATACACTATTATATAATTTTACATGGCTTCATACATAATTTTGTACGAGGCTGCTTAATGCTGTTTATGTATAAATATATATAATCCCTTATTAAATATAATTATGTAGACGTACACATAATTTATTATTATTTATTATTAAATAAATTATATATAAATGTACATAATTTATATGCAATTTTGTACAACTATATAGTATTTGGTATTTCATAATTCACATTGGTTTCTGTGTCTCGCTTATAAAAAATAATATATTTGCATAGAATTTATTGTTTTCTTAAAAGTTCTGTTATATCGCTGAAAAAAATCAATATTGCTTGGTAATGAAGCATTATTATTTAAAACAAGAATTCCAAACAATTTTTTTAAATTTTGACTATTGTGTAAATTGTTTTAAACCATTTTCTGTTTTATCAGAATAATAATTTGTTGAAAACTTCGCAGCAGTTATGTAAGTACTTGCACACTAATACACATTATACTAATATTTGTCGCATACGTAATGTTGCTCCATCATTTCAATATTTGTGAGTAAGTATAATATAATGCTCCGTGAATACTTAACGATACGTTATATAAGTCCTGATAACATCGTTATAGCCGTTAAGATCTCCGTGTGTCTCTCGATCTTCAAAGTTAAGGAACTCATACCGTTGACATAACATGGACAGCTGATCACTACAGATCAAAAACATTTCTTTGACGGATTAGTTTACTTGAAGTGACCTCTATAGCACATTACCAAAATATTTAAAATTTTGCTAGAAATTACCACAAATTTACTAAAGCATCTTTCTTCATAAATTTTGTAATATATTTTTAGTCTTTTAAAGTAGATTTTCATAAGGAATAAATATTGTCATCCTTACACCAAAGAATATTCATAGGCCTTCATATTGTTAGTTACAATTCATCTTGTCAACAACATTTTCGATATAAACATATTTGTATTCGTTATTATTGTCACGTGTATTATTATTACTCGTTATACATCTATATATAATTCCTATAAACGTTCCTGTTACACTCTGGGGACTTGTCGAGCTTCGCGCATTATTTCGAAGTAAATATTACAAACAAAATACTCGGAAATGATAGTTACTAAGACGCATTGCGATGAATTTAAAGAAATTAGTAGATTTCGTGGAGCCATATATAGAAGACAATTATAAACAGTTTATCAATCGAAATGTTTGTCATGTTTGTAAACGGCCCAGCAGATGCTTCATAACTTGTAATCAGTGCCAAATGATTTCTTAATGATCCATGGAGCACCAGGAGAGATATTAATGTTCACATTTGGAAATCTGCAATGTTATAGCAACTGCAGTAACGGACAAATCGTTTTAGGTCACATACCGTAACCCGGGAGAATGGATAGAATCACGGAAAGAAATTTTACAAAAAATACTAACTACTTTATCACGCTGCACATACCTGTATGAAACGGAGATGATACTATGCGCAAAATCGTGTTATTTGTGTTTCCGACAGGCAAACATAAGACTTTACAGCACTTGCTATTCAGCAAATTTTTGTGATGATCACAAAATATTATTTAATCTATTTCATAAAAAATATTGCGATGAGTTGATGCTGTTACTGAACACGAATATCGCCTATATTAACGGCTGTATGAAAGAGACAGTCGAGTGTCGATATGGACAAAAGTTCATTCATCATTTCCTGATGAGAAACTTTATCATGACATTAATACATTTCTTAATTATTATATATCCACAAAAGATACATATATTCGTATAATATTAAAATTTCCTTATTCAACTCAGCACTGGACATGTGAACATTATAAATGTTCTGCATATGTATCCGGTCCGATGACATTATACTACGCATTGCAGGAATCAAATTTATTATCACTTCCACGCACTGTACGTAAATACATCGTTCCTGTTATAGATGCAATTAGAATAGATAAAATGTATTTCCAAATTTGGCATATTTTCTTACATATTTTTAAAGAAATTAAGGAGCTGTATATTGTATTTATCAAAACGCCAATATTCGAATCCAAAGATCTAGGGTTTGTGTGTTCTATGTGCAATAATTACAACCAGAAATTTTATGTTAAATATGTATCAGAGCCATGCAACAATTATGTACGCTCAGATTCATAAGAGCGACCAAATGTGATTATACTTGAAACATAAACTTCATTTGTAGGAACATAGTTTGAATCTGTAACAGCAATAAGAGTGTCCGTTGCTTTTAACCGCCGAATCGGAAAATATACCACAAAAGAATGTAAATAAGATAGAAGAAATAATAGATATAACCAGGAAGCGAATATACAGACAAAACAAATTCCACGGTTGTGTGCCATATAGAAATTATGTAACTGGAAGATTTTATTACCGAAATGTGCATTTTATTATGTATTAATGAATTTAAATCACACGACCCACCCATTCAAGAGCAGAAAATAATGTATTGTTTTATCGTAATTTTATTTCAGTACAGATGTGATGGCACTCATTTCTTAATAAAATTCAGGAATAAATATAATTTTCTTACTGAGGGATGCATTCAGACACAAATCAGTAGTATTTTATTTCTTATTTTTTCAGAATACGTAAAATTTATTATATAAGAGATAATAGAATAATTACTGCCGCTTGTCCATCAAAATTAAGTAACACTTACCGTTGTTTGAACGAGGAAAGCTGATCACTACATATAAAAAAGTCCTCTTAACGGTTTAATTCATTTAAAGTATTTTTTATAGTTCATTAGCAAAATGCATAAAATTTTGTTCAAACTTAGATTTTCATAAGGAATGTATCATATTATAATTGCACACTGATGAATATTTCTAGTTCCTCATATTGGTAGTTACAATTTATTTTGTCAACAACTTTTTCGGTACAAACATATTTGTATTCGTTATTAGTGTCCCGTGAACTATTACTGGTTAAACATCTATATATAATTCGTATAAATATTTCTGTTATACTCTGTGTAAGTTGTCGAGTTTCGCGCATCATTTTGAAGTAAATATTATAAACAAGATATTCATAAATTATAATTAAGAAGTTTTGCGATGAATTCATTCGAGTATCCAAAAGTGTTATATAGATTTTATGGACCATACACAGAAGAAAAATATAATCAGTTTTTCAATCCAAACATTTGTCATGTTTGCAAACGGCCCAGCAGAGACTTAATAACATGTAATCAGTGCAATATGATTTCTTACTGTTCTAAGGAGCACCAGGAGGTACATAAATATTCACACTTGGAGATGTGCAATGCTATAACATTGGTAATAACGGACATATCATATTGGGACACATACCGTAACTCCGAAGAATGGATGGAATCACGACAAGACATTACAGTAAAAATACTGGCTGTTCTATCACGCGAAACATACCGGTATGAAACAGAAATGTTAATATTCCCGAAATCATGTTATGTTTGTTACAAACAAATAAACGTCAAGCCGTGCCAAATTTGCTATTCAGCCAATTTTTGTGATGATCATGAAATACCTTTTAACCTAAAACATACGGATTGTTGCGCCAAGCTGTTGCTATTACTGAACATGAATATCATCTATATTAACGGTTCAGTGAAAGGGATTGTGTCTGAATACAAGTTCGTCAGATTTCCTGGTGTGAGACCTTATGATGACATTGTTACATTTATTAATAATTATGTATTAGGCAATAATTTATGTACTCTTCCTAATTACGTTTCTAATTCAACACGCCATTGGAAATTAAAACCTTACATATTTTCTGATTATGTATCTGGTCCGCTGACATTGTACTACGCGTTACGGGAATCAAACTTATTATCTGTCTCTAGCATCACGCCTAAATATATCGTTCATCTTGTAGATGCAGATATAATAGATGTTATATCTTCGCAATTTTGGCATATTTTCTTACATATCTTTCGAAGAGTAAAGGAACTACATATTGTATTTATAAAATCGCCAATATTCGAATCCAAATATCTAGGGTCTGTGTGCTCTACGTGCAGACGCTATGGACAGAAAATTTATGTTAAATATGTAGCAGAGCCGTACTACGATTATGTACACTTACAGTCATTTGAAAAACCAAATGTGATTGTGCTACTTGAAACAGAAACTATTTTCGTAAGAACATGGTTTAAATCTATAAAAGCAATAGTAGCGCAAAATTGTCCGTTACTTTTAACCGCAGATTCGAAAAGTACAGTAGAAGAGAATGTAGATAAAATACAAGAAGAAACGGGTATAAGCAGAAGACGATTGTACAGAAAAAATAAATTCCGCAGTTGTACACCATATAGAAACTATATAACTGGAGGATTTTTTTACCGAAATGCACATTTTATAATGTATTCATGAATTCAAATCACATGACCGACCCTGTCCATGGCTAAAAGTAATGTGTTATTTGATCATAATTTCATTTTAATGTAGATTTGATGACACTATATTTTTAATAGAATTCAGGAATAGATAATAGTTTTCTTATAGAGGGACATATTGAGGCACAAGTGAATAGTATTTAATTTCTTATTCTTTCAAAATACGTATACCATGTTATATATGAAATAACAGAATGATTACCGTATACATAATGTTTTAAAATTTTACAATTTGTCACATTTTAATCCGTGGTTATAGGTATTACATGCAGCTACTATCATTCTATAATGAGTTTTATGTAATTATCTCGTAAATTCTTCCTTTATCGACTGCGTGTTCTGCTAATGATATGTGATAGGAATAATTGTAAAACATTTTATATAAGTTATACTTTTATGCTGTACCTTGTAATCAGTATAAGTCGTTGCATATGTTATAATTTTTACTTTTTAAATGGACAAAATATATAAAAACATAAAAACAATCTTGGAAATATTAGTGCCTTCCGAATTTTCACGTTTTATTGTAAACTAAATACAAGTGTAATCATAATCGGCAATGAAATATAGGTTTTTTTAATAGTATACTTTCGTTAGTATATAAATATTATGTTTCACTCTCCTCTTTTTCTCTCCTTCTTTAAAGAGATAGCATATGTAAACTTTGCTTCAATACGTTCTGAATACATTCCTGGATATATCCTATAATCTAATAAATCATAAAACTTAACATTACGTAATGACTGAAAAAGTAATTCTTTCATTGATTTGGCTATCGGCTATGTTCTAAAACGTATCTGGGTAAAAATTGTTCATACTGTGCTCAAACGAAGTATATATATGATTTCATAATATTATCCATTATATATCGTATTATTTTCCACGATTAGCGCTAAGTATAGCATAAAATAGCTTTTTGAACATATTACACGGTTATGAGCATCATGTTACAACTAGATACACTGAGAAAAACTACATTTCAATATTTATTTGTCGGATATAAAGTATATTGTGTAACACATTTGTATATAGGAATAAACTTTATTTCACAGAAATAAATTTTATATCCTGCAAATATATTTTCAAGTATTTGTTCTAAGTGCCTCCGCAAACTAGTCAGAGCTAATTGGCATCACTACTTTGTATATGCTCGTTTAAGTTAAATAAATTATGCTGTAGTCAGTAGAAAGAATGGGTGATCACCGAATGATGGAATTACGACATACAATGTTCGCTTTTAACGTATCGCTAAAAATCTCCCAGATGAAATTTTAGTACAATTTTTCAAATGAATTTCTTAACCTTTGTTTTTGAAGGATCTACAGAAATTGAAAGATCAGCGTACGCTTCTTTTACAAAAAGTTATTTGTTATTTGAAGTTACATAAAATTATTTAAAGTTTGTTACGAAATATACCAATAATTACACATAATCTTTAATTTATTTAAATTTACTGAACATGGTATATTTTTATGTGATTTACTTACTACAAGGTTTAAATAACATAAAAATATACATTATAACTTACTTTTGACAAAATAATACTTAAAACTTTTATTACTTATCTGCCCGTTATGTAAAAACTGTTTAATATACAATTATATACAACTAAATAAGACCAGGGTTTCTAAAGATAATAAAAAGCTAACACGAATGTAGTAGTGTTATCTTAATACTACAAACGTGTAATATTAAAATTTATGGGTGTGTAAATTTATTAAGTTTGTGGGAAGATAAAATTGTTCAGCGTGTCAAACGTACGTTCAAAATTTTCTTTCGGCAATCGGGTACGATGAATCAACCTTCCACACTTAGACCGATATAGTACTCCAATATTAACACGAATTTTATTCCCACACCCGATACCTCCCACAGTAAACTTTAATATTACATGTTCGTAATATTAAAATGACACTATTACATTCGTAATCGCTTTTTAATAGTCTTAGAATCTTTGTTAGGTATTTGCATTATATAAAAGAGCTTTATATTAATTTAGTTAAATAGGATCAGATAGATATATGCAAAGTAATGTATGTTTCGTTACACGATTATAATTTTACGTGGCTTCATACATAATTTTGTACGGGACTGCTTAATGCTGTATGTATACATATATATAATCCCTCAATAAATATAATTATGTATACGTACACATAATTTATTATTATATATTATTAAATAATTTATATATAAATGTACATAATTTATATGTAATTTTGCACAAATATATAGCATTTGGTATTTCATAATTGACATTGGTTTCTGTATGTCTCACTTATAAAAAATAATATATTTGCATAGAATTTATCATTTTCATAAAAGCTCTGTTATATCGCTGAAAAAATCAATATTGCTTGGTAATGAGGCATTATTATTTAAAACAAGAATTCCAAACTGTTTTTTTTTATTTTGACTATTGTGTAAATTGTTTTAAACTATTTTCTGTTTCGATTTATCAGAATAATAATTTGTTGAAAACCTCACAGCAGTTATGTAAGTACTTGCACACTAATACACATTATACTAATATTTGTCGCATTCGTAATGTTGATCCATCATTTCAATGTTTGTGAGTAAATATAATATAATGCTCCGTGAATATTTAACGATACGTTATATAAGTCCTGATAACATTGTTTTAGCCGTTAAGATCTCCGTGTGTCTCTCGATCTTCAAAGTTAAGGAACACATACCGTTGTCATAACATGGACAGCTGATCACTACAGATCAAAAACATTTCTTTGACGGATTAGTTTACTTAAAATGACCTCTATAGTACATTATCAAGATATTTGAAATTTTGCTAGAAATTACCACAAATTTACTAAAGCATCTTTCTTCGTAAATTTTGTAATATATTTTCAGTCTTTTAAAGTAGATTTTCATAAGGAATGAATATTGTCATCCTTACACTAATGAATATTCATAGGCCCTCATATTGTTAGTTACAATTCATCTTGTCAACAACATTTTCGATATAAACATATTTGTATCCGTTATTATTGTCACGTGTATTATTACTGGTTATACATCTATATATATTTCGTATAAAGGTTCCTGTTACACTCTGGGAACTTATCGAGCTTCGCGCATTATTTCGAAGTAAATATTAGAAACAGTATACTCGTAAATGATAGTTACTAAGACGTATTGCGTTAGATTTAAAGAAATTAGTAGATTTTGTGGAGCCATATACAGAAGACAATTATAATCAGTTTTTCAATCCAAATGTTTTTCATGTTTGTAAACGGCCAAGCAGAAGCTTCATATCTTGTAATCAGTGCCAAATGATTTCTTACTGTTCCATGAAGCACCAGCAGATATATAAATATTCACACTTGGAAATCTGCAAAGCTATAGCAACTGCAATAACGGACAAATCGTTTTGGGTTACATACCGCAATCCGAGAGAATGGATAGATTCACTGAAAGAAATTTTAGAAAAAAATACTAACTACTCTATTACGCTGCACATACCGGTACGAAACGGAGATGATAATGTGTGCAAAATCGTGTTATGTGTGTTTCCGACAGGCAAACATAAGACTTTGCAACACTTGCTATTCAGCCAATTTTTGTGATGATCACCAAATATTATTTAATCTATTTCATAAAAATACTGCGATGAGTTGTTACTGGTACTGAACATGAATATCGACTATATTAGCGGCTTTACGAAAGAGACTGTCAAGTGTCGATACGGACAAAAGTTCATCTCATTTTCTGGTGAGAAACCTTATCATGACATTATTACATTTCTTAATTATTATATACCCACAAAAGATACGCATATTCGAAGTATAATATTAAACTTTCCTTATTCAACTCAATACTGGACATGTGAACATTATATATGTTCTGAATATGTATGACATTATACTACGAATTACAGGAATCATACTTATTATCACTTCAATGCACTGTACGTAAATACATCGTTCATGTTATACATGCGATTAGAATAGATGGAATGTATTTGCAAATTTGGCATATTTTCTTACACATTTTAAAAAAAATAAAGGAGCTGTATATTGTATTTATCAAATCGCCAATATTCGAATACAAAGATCTATGGTCTGTATGTTCTAGGTGCAAAAACTACAATCAGAAACTTTATGTTAAATATGTATCAGAGCCATACCACAATTATGTACGTTCAGATTTATATGAGCAACCAAATGTGATTTTACTACTTGAAACAGAAGCTTTATTTGTAGAAATATGGTTTGAATCTATAACAGCAACAATATCGCAATTGTGTCCGTTGCTTTGAACCACCCATTCTGAAAATAAAGCGCAAGAGAATGTAGATAAGATAGAAAAAGTGCAACCAGAAATCGAATATATAGAAAAAATAAATTCGGCGTTTGTACCCCATATAGAAACTATTTAACTGGAGGATTTTATTACCAAAATACGCATTTTATTATGTATTAATGAATTTAAATCATATGACCCACCCATTCAAGGGCAGAAAATAATGTCTTGTTTTATCGTAATTTTATTTCAAAACAGATGTGATGGCATTCATTTCTTAATAAAATTCTGGAATAAATATAATTTTCTTACTAAGGGATGCATTCAGATACAAATCAGTAGTATTTTATTTCTTATTTTTTCAGAATACGTAAAACTTATTATATAAGAGATAATAGAATGGTTGCCGCATACATAATGTCTTAAAATTTTATACTTTGTCACATGCTATTCCATAATTATAGGTATTATGTATAGCTACGATCATTCTGTACTGAATTATATATAATTAACTTGTAAATTTTTCCTTTATCGTCCGCGTATTCTGCAAATGATATGTGATAGGTATAATTGGAAAACATTTTTTGTAAGTTTTATTTTTATGTTGTATCTTGTAATAAACATAATTCGTTGCATCTTTTACGACTTTTACATTTTAAATTATCAAAATATATTAAAAGATATAAAAGTAATCTTGCCTTCCGAGTTTTCACATTTTATTGTAAAAACAATACATTTTATTTAAATACATTTTATTGTAAAAACAAAACATTTTATTTGAATACAAGTATAATCATAATCGCCAATAAAATGTAGATTTTTTAATAGTATACGTTCGTTAGTAAATGTATATTACGTTTCTCTCTCCTGTTTTTGTAAAGATGTAGCATAGGTATATACACTTTGCTTTAATACGTTCTGAGCACTTTCTGGTACATTCCTGGATATATCCTATAATCTAATAAATAATAAAACTTAATTTCATGTAATCACTGAAAATGAAATTCTTTCATTGTGTTGGCTATCGGCTATGTTTTAAAAGGTATCTGGGTAAAAATTGTTTATACCGTGCTTAAACGAAGTGTATATATGATTGCATAAAATTATCCATTATATATAGCATTATTTTCCACGATTAGCGGTAAGTATAGCATAAAACTGGTTTCTGGACACATTGTAAGATTATAAATATAGAAAACTAGGCACACTGAGGAAAAATATATTTTAATATTTATTTATGGGATATAAAGTGTATGGTAAAACATTCGTTTATAGAAATAATCTTTATTTCACGGAAAGAAATTTTATATCTTATAAATATATTTTGAAATATTTGTTCTGAATACTTCCGCCAACTAGTTAGAGCTAATTGGTAGCACTAATTTATATATATGTTCGTTTAAGTTAAGTAATGTAGACCTTAGTTAATAAAAAGATTGAATAATTACCGGATTATGGGACTATTCATATTTCGACGTGCAATGTTTGCTTTTAACATATCGCTAAAGTCTCCAATGTAAAATTTCAGTACAGTTCTTTACATGAACTACTTGGCTTCTCTATATGAAGGATAGGAGGGATCTGAAAGATCAGTGTACCCTTATTTAAAAAAAAAGAAATTTGCAGAAAGTTATTAACAGTTTGGTTATTTACTTATAAACAACGTTTAAGTAACATACAAATATATTTCATAACTTACTTTTTACATGAGAATACTTGAAATTTTAATTACTTAACTGCCCGTTATGTAAAAACTCTCTTATTTTCAATTATATGTAGCTAAATAAATTAGATGGATGTATTAAAAGTTATGTATATTTCGTTACATTATATATATATAATGTAACAAAATATATATAATATATTATATATAATTTTGTATGATGCTGTTTAATACTGCTTATGTTTAACTGTATATAATCCCTCATTAAATATTATTATATATAATAATACTTAATTTATATATAACTATATAGCATTTAATGTACTTTAATTGACTTTAGCTTGTGTGTATCTTTCTTACAAAATAATATATTTATATAGAACTTATCATTTAAAAGCTCTGTTACATCGTTGAAGAAAATTCATGTTAGTTGATAATGACGCATTATTATTTTAAACAAGATTTCTCAATTGTTTCTTGAATTTTTGGTTTTTGAGGAAATTTAAGTCTTAGAACATTTTCTGTTTAGATTAATTATAATATCTTGTTCCAAATCTCAAAGCTGTTATGTAATCACTAACATAATAATACACATTACATCAATATTTGTCGCAAATTTAATGTTGATTCGTTATTTCAATGTTTGGGAGTAAATATAATGTTCTGTAAATATTATAACGATACATTATATAAGTCCTAAAAACATCGTTATAATCGTTAAGATCACCGTGTGCCGCTCGTCCATCAAAGTTAAATAACACTTACTGTTGTCCGAACATGGAAAACTGATCACTACTGATAAAAAATGTCCTCTTAACGGAATAGTTCATTTAGAGTAATCTTTGTAGTACATTACCAAAATGCTTAAAGTTTTTTCGAACTTAGCACAAATTTACTAAAGCATCTTCCTTGATAAACTTTGTAGTATATTTTCAGTCTTAAAGTAGATTTTCAGAAGGAATGTACCATATTGTCGTCCCTACACTAATAAATATTTCTAGTTCCTCATATTGGTAGTTACAATTTATTTTGTCAACAACCTTTTATTATTGTCCCGTGTACTATTATTGGTTAAACATCTATATATAGTTCGTATAAATACTTCTGTTATATTCTGTAAGTTATCGAGTTTCGCGCATTATTTTGAAGTAAATATTACAAGCAAGATATTTATAAATTATAATTAAGAAGTATTGCGATGCTTTTAGACAAGTTATTACCTTTTGATGAGCCATATACAAAAGACAAATATAATCAGTTTTTCAATCCAAACATTTGTCATGTTTGCAAACGGCCCAGCGAAAACTTAATAACATGTAATAAGTGTAATATGATTTCTTACTGTTCCAAGGAGCACCAGGAGGAACATAAATTTTCACACTTGGATATGTGCAATGCTATAGCAATTGTAATAACGGACACACCGTTTTGGGTCACATACCGTAACTCGGAAGAATGGATAGAATCACGAAGAGAAATTGTGCTAAAAATACTGAATATTCTATCACGCCCTACATACGGATATGAAACAGAGATGGTAATGTGCGCAAAATCGTGTTCTGTTTGTTATCAACAATTGAACATCAAGCCCTGTAAAATTTGCTATTCAGCCAATTTTTGTGATGATCATGAAAAATTTTTTAATCTAACACATACGGATTGCTGCGCCAAGCTGTTGCTATTACTGAACATGAATATCACCTATACTAATGATTTAGAAACGATGGGAAAGAAAGTGCATGGACGAAAGTTCACCAAATTTCCTGGTGTGAAACCTTATGGTGACATTATTACATTTATTAATAACTATGCATGCATATATTCACAGGTTCGATATATGTTTGGTATGTTCTTAAATTTTAATTCAACTCGCTATTGGACATTCGAAAATTATATATGTTCTGATTTTGTATCAGGTCCGATGACATTATACTACGCGTTACAAGAATCAAATTTATTATGTCTCCCAACCACTACGCATAAATATATCGTTCATCTTATAGATGCAGATAGAATTGATGTTATGTCTTCAGGAATGTGGCATATTTTCTTACATATCTTTATAAACATGAAGGAACTATATATTGTATTTATAAAATCACCAAAATTTGAATCCAAAGATCTAGAGAATATGTGTGCTATGTGCTGTTATAATAAACGAAAACTTTATGTTAAATATGTGTCAGAACCGTACCACGATTATGTACGCTTAGAGTCATTTGAGCAACCAAATGTGATTGTACTACTTGAAACAGAAACTATTTGGGTAAGAACATGGTTCAAATCTATAAAAGCAGTAGTAGCGCAAAATTGTCCGTTACTTTTAACCACAGATTCGAAAAGTACAGCAGAAGAGAATGTAGATAGAATACAAGAAGAAACAGATACAAGCAGAACACGATTGTACAGAAAAAATAAATTCTGCGGTTGTACACCATATAGAGACTATATAACTGGAGGATTTTATTACCGAAATGCGCATTTTATAATGTATTCATGAATTTAAATCACTTGACCACTTAATCCAAGTCTAAAAGTAAGGTGTTGTTTGATCTAAATTCATTTTAGTATAATTAATGATACTCATATGTTAATAAAATAGGGGAATAAATAATAAATTTCTTACTAGATGCATATATTGAGACATAAATTAATAGTATTTTGTTTGCTATCTTTTGAGAATACGTAAAGCATATTATATATGAGATAATATAGAATTACCGCATACATAATGTCTTAAAATTTTACAATTTATCGCATACTACTCCGTACTTATATGTATTATATGCAGCTATGATCATTCTGTATTAAATAATATATAATTATCTTGTAAATTTTTCCTTTGTCGTCCGTGTTCTGCAGATGATAAGTAATAGGAATAATTGTAAACATTTTATATAAATTATATTTTTATACTGTATTTTGTAATCAATATTTATAACTTGTTGCATCTTTTACGACTTTTACATTTTAAATTGTCAACCTTGTCACCTGTTATTGTAAATTAAGTACAAGTGTAATCATAGTCTTTAATGAAATGTAGATTTCTTAATAGTATATTTATTATTACATTTATTATTTAATATATATAATATGTTCCTCTCTCTTGTTTTTGTAAAAATGTAGCAAATATAAACTTTGTTTCAATACGTTTTGAGCATTTTTCTGATGCATTCCTGTATATAATATATAGCTTATAATGTAATAAATGATAGAACTTAACTTTATGTAATTACTTAAAGAGAAGTTCTTTTATTGTAATGGCTATGTTCTAAAATGTATCTGGATAAAAATTTTTTATAATATATTTAAACAAAATGTATTTATACTTGTATAATATTATTTGTTATATATCTCCTGTTGCATTATTTTCCACGATTAACCGTAAGTATAGCATAAAACAGCATCACTAATTTGTATATGATCTTTTAAGTTAAATAACTTAGAAGATTCAGTAAAAGGAATGGATGATTACTGAATGATAGGATCATTCGTGTTACGACGTTCGCTTTTAATATATCATTAAAGTTCTCCAAGGCAAAATATTGGTACAATCTTTAATCTAAACTACCTGATTTCTGTATTTGAATAATCTGGGGGATCTGAAAGATCAACGCACGCTTCTTTTATAAAAAGCTGTTTACAATTTTTGAAGTTATTTAAAATAATTTAAAGTAATTTAATAAATATTTAAAATAAATGTTTTAAAATAACAATTTAAATAAATAGTTAAATTAATATTAAAAATAACAAATAAATATTTAAAGTAATTTAATTATTATGAAATATCATATGCTAACAATTATACACAAACTTTAAGTTTATTTAAATTTACTAAACACGGTTATTTATTTACTACGACGTTTAAGAAACTTAAAAAATAATGTATAATTTAATTGCGACAAGACAGTACTTAAGACTTTAATTACGTAACTGCTTGTTATATAAAAACTTTTTATATATAATTATATATAATTATAAATAACATACAAATTTTTTAATTTAAAGTGAAACCTCCTATTTTTTATAACATATTTTTATAGCTCACGTAATTTCCGAAACACTAATTAAAAATTTTTTTCCATCAGAACTTTTCGTGTTATGAAACTTGAAAGTTACACTTACCGTCGACATTAGCATTACTTAAGATGTATCACTCGGAGGTTGCACGGTCGAATTTACACCTCTTCGTGTGTGTGTGTGTGTGTGTATGCGTATGCATGTACAAGTATGCGTGTGTATCTGACCGTGCAATTTCTACGTGGTACACCTTGGGTAATGTTAATGCTAGCGGTAAGTGTAAATTTCAAGTTCTATAACTTAAAAAGTTCTTGTGGAGAAAAAGTTACAATCAGTGTTTCGGATATGTCATAACGTCAGCTAGAAAGGTATACTATGAAAAATAAGGTGTTCAATTAAAAATTTTTATGTTAACCTTTACAACACTTCTCAAAGTCACTTCAAGATCAAATAAATATCAAAATAAATATAAACTCTTTTAAATCCCTAACACTTTTGTGAACATTTCTTAAATAAACTAATATTTTCTGAAATAATTTGCTGTTCTGAAACTTTTTCCACGCAATATATAATTCCCCAACATATATATAATTATATCTAAATATATATAATTCATATATAATTATATACCACTATATAGCAATTCATTCTCTT
The DNA here is from genome assembly GCF_010583005.1 of Odontomachus brunneus. Lineage (NCBI taxonomy): Eukaryota > Metazoa > Arthropoda > Insecta > Hymenoptera > Formicidae > Odontomachus > Odontomachus brunneus. Next base: position 72,886 of record NW_022639604.1, read on the forward strand.
TAATTTATTTTGGTTTGTGTGTGTTTTATTAAATTAAATTATTATTTCTATAAATAAATATTTTGTTATTTCGTTGAAAAAATTTTGTTTGGTAATAAAGCGTTATTATTCAAAACAAAATTTTTCAATTGGTTTTTGAATTTTTGATGATTGAGTAAATTGATCAAACCATTTTGAAACATTTTCTGTTTAGATTAATCATAATAATATTTCGTTGAAAATCTGAAAACAGTGATGTAATCACTAGCACACTAATATTTATTATATCAATATTTGTAGCATAGGGGAGACCGGGGCAGGTTTGCAGTAGAGGTAGGTTCGTAAATCATTTCGTTCACGAACTTATTGTGAAACAAACAGTTCGAGTGGAATTATAAAACATTTCGTTTAGTGTTACTTATCTTCAATTTTCATCACAATCGCGCAAATATTACAGGTAAAAGAAAAAAAAACTGATTTGAGGTCAGTTGAATAAAGTTTTAGACGTCTCGAAATATTCTCCTTGCATTTTCTATCGTGAATGAATAAACTGAAGTTATGTAATATAAGTTAAAATGAAGTTAAAATAATATAGTTAAAATAAAGTTTGTTAAAGAATATATGATATACACTGTTTTGTATAATAACAGTGAACTTTGTTCTTAAAATTATTAAAATCGCAGAAATGAGCAGATGGGGTAGATTCGCTAATTTTTCTGTATGGTAGCACTGGTGTAGCTACGCGTAAAGAATAGGTTAGTAAACACATAGCTCACAATGCATAGTGATCATAGGATCATAGGATACAATGCAACGCGAACATATGATGATGTATACACATATAAAGTATGTTATGTAAAATTATTTCCTTTTGTTTTTAAGTATAAATAAAATTGTAAGCACAAAGGTATCGTATATGGTATCTCATTGTATAATTTATTGATTTAACATTCTTCAAAGTGTATAATTACATGTATTTTATGTAATGCTGACCTACCCTGAGCTGCTAGCGTACCTGCCCCGGTACCAAGGCAGGTATGTCTGCTTACTATGTGATGATATTTTTATTATTACAGACGAAACTATACAGTTTATAGCATCGTCGACAGGATCAAAATGTAGAAGAAGGTTGTCTCGTCATTATTATATTATTATTATATAGCCAATTGGAACAATTAAATATATCAAACTGTTTTATCATTGAAATTCGAAAAAATTAGCGAACCTACCCCGGTCTTTCCTATCTAATGTTGTTTCGTCAACTCGATGTTAGCCAATAAATATGTTATAATATCCCGTGAATACTATAAAGATACATTATGTAAGTTTTAAGAACATCATTAGAGCCATTAATATCACCGCGTTTCGCTCGATTGTCAATATCAGGGAAAGTTCAGCGTTGTCAGAACATGGATAGTTGATTGATTCCAACCAAAAAAGATTTCTTTAACGGATTAGTTAAAAGTTAAAGTGACCTTTATAATACATTACCAAAAAACTTAAAACTTTGTTCGAAATTACAACAAATATACTAAAGTATTTTTCATGGTTACTTTTGTAGTATATTTTCAGTCTTTCAAAATAGATTTCCATAACGAATGAATCATATTATTCCCCAACACAAATGAATATTTCTAGTTTGTCATATCGGTAGCCACAATTTATTTTGTTAACATTTTCGATACAAACATGTTTGTGTCCGTTAATAGTGTTCCGTGTACTATTACTGGTTAAATATCTGTATATAATCCGAATAAAAACATTTCTGTTACACTTTGTGCATTGTCGAGTTTCGCGCATTATCTTGAAGTAAATATTACAAACAAAATACACATAAAAGATAATTACTAAAACGTATTGCGATGTATTTATTAGACACTAAAAATGTTTGATGGACCATACACAGAAGACAAATATATACAGTTTTTCGTGTAACGTTTTTCGATAACGTGTAATCAATGCCATATGATTTTTTATTGTTCCAAGGAGCATCAGGAGATACATAAATATTCACACTCGGAGATCTGCAAAGCTATAGCAGTTGCAATAACAGACAGATTATTTTGGGTCATATATCGTAACTCGAAAGAATGGATAGAATCACGGAAAGAAATTTTATGAAAAATACTGGCTTCTCTATCACGCTGCACATACCGGTATGAAACAGAGATTTTCATATGCGCGAAATCGTGTTACGTGTGTTACCAACAAGTAAACATCAAGCCCTGCATAATTTGCTATTCAGCCAATTTTTGTGATGATCATCAAATACTTTATAGTTTAGAACATTACTGCAATAAGCTGTTGTTGTTACTGAACATGAATATCGCTTATATTAACGAAGTGGAAAACTTTTTACATCGAGAATTTACAAAGTTCGCCAACTTTCCTAGTGTAAAACCTTATTATAACATTATTACATTTATTCATAACTATGTACTCGTAACAATTCCAAGTGATCGCTTAATGAAATTGGACTTTCCTAAATCATCTTACAACTGGATATTAGAACAATATTTATATTCTGATTATGTATCCGTTCCGCTGACATTATATTACGCATTGCAGGAATGCTATTTTTCATAGCATATCTTTGTAGCTCACATTAAGACATTGCCGAAACACTAATTGCAAATTTTTTACCAGAATTTTCTGAGTTTTAAAACTTGAAAGTTACACTTAACACGCCGGCATTAGCATTATTTACGGTGTACCACGCGGAAATTGCACGGTCGAATTTACACCTTTTCGTATGCATGTACGTGCATGCGTGCATGCGTATGTTTCCGACCGTGCAAATTCCACTTAGTACACCTTGGGTAATGTTAATGCCAGCGGTAAGTGTAAATTTCAAGTTCCATAACTTGGAAAGTTCTTGTGGAGAAAAAGTTGCAACTAGTGTTTCGGATATGTCATAACGTCAGCTACATTATGAAGAATAAGGTGTACAATTACAAATTTTTATGTTAACTTTGACAAGGTCTCTTCAAGATCACATAAATATCAAAACACATCTGATAAACTCTTTAAACTCCTAACATTTTTGTCTTGAACATTTCTTAAATAAACTAATATTTTCTGAAATAATTTACCGTTCCAGAATTTTTGCCACGCACTGTATAATTCCCCAACATATACATAATTATATATAAATATACAGGGTATCCGGTAACTGATCGAGCAACCGCCTTGTACGGGTAGAATGGGTCAAAATAATTATAAATAATTATAATTATATATCATTTTGAAATTTTCTCAATATTTATTCCGAAATTAATTAAAATGTATAAACGAATAAGCGCACGAGAAGCGATAGCCATGCTCTGTGTGTAAAAGAAATGGCTTACCTCTTAGCAATGATGAGTAAACAGCTGGTTTCGAGGCGGAGTAACGTATACGTGTCGGTTATTACTCCGCCTCGAAATCAGCTGTTTACTCATCGTTGCTAAGAGGTAAGCCATTTCTTTTACACACAGAGCTTATCCTACCGCTTCTCGTGCGCTCATTCGTTTATACATTTTAATTAATTACGGAATAAATATTAAGAAAATTTCAAAATGGTATATAACTTTTATAATTATTTTGACCCGTTCTATCTGTACACGGCGGTTGCTCGATTAATTACCGGAAACCCTGTATATAATTAATATATAATTATATAGCAATTCATCCGCTTTAATTGACTTTGATTTGTGTGTGTTTTATTAAAATAATATGTTTATAAAAATAATATGTTTATAAATTATTATTTCCATAAATAAAAGCTCTTTTATTTTGTTAAAAAAATTTGGTTTGATAATAAAGCGTTATTATTCAAACAAAATTTTTCAATTGGGTTTTGAATTTTTGCTTATTGAATAAATTGAGTAAATTGATCAAACCATTTTAAAACATTTTCTGTTTAGATTAATCATAATAATATTTCGTTGAAGATCTGAAAACAGTAATGTAATCACTAGTACACAATATTTATTAATAATATTCATCAAACCAATATTTGGAACATATCTAATGTTTTCGTTAATTAAATGTTAGTCAATAAATATGTTATAATGTTCTGTGAATACTATGAAGACACATTATGTAAGTTTTAAGAACATCGTTAAAGCCATTAGTATCACCGCGTGGCGCTCAATCGTTAAAGTCAAGGAAAGTTCAACGTTGTTAGAACATGGATAGCTGATTGATTTCGACCAAAAAAAATTTCTTTAACGGATTAGTTAAAACTTAAAGGTACCTTTATAATACATTACCGAAAAACTTAAAATTTTGTTTGAAATTACAATAAATTTATTAAAGTATTTTCCTTGATTATCTTTGTTAAGTATATTTTTAGTCTTTCAAAGTAAATTTCCATTAGGAATGTATCATATTGTTTTCCTACACAAATGAATATTTTTAGTTTGTCATACCGGTAGCCAGAATTTATTTTGTCGACATTTTCAAAACAAACATATTTGTGTCCCGTGTACTATTACTGATTAAGTATCTATATACATTTTAATATATAAATGAAAAAATATTCAAAATGACTTTGAATTAAAAAAAATGAATATATGTCTGTTAAAGGATTTCAAAGGGGTTGTTAGGACATCACAAAAAAATTTTGATAAGTGCGAGGGTGTTGGAGATTTCAAGGTTACCTTTGTTTTTTGAAATGGATCCCAATATTTTTGTTACTGAAAGATGAAAAAGGGTGGCAAGACGAATTTATTCATACTCTGTGTTGCAGTTTTTTATTCATTTTTCCAAAATAAATCAACAAAATCAATACGGATTTCAAATTAACTTGTAACGTTTGATTTGTCCCGTTACACTGTTTTTCTCGTGTATGACCAATATACTTGTTTATTTACATATTTACACATTTAAGTATGTAAATACGTATGAAACAAACAAACAAACCAACAATAGTGTTGGTAACAATTTGTTAGTAACAAATAGTATTTTATTTTCACAGTGCTAAATGTTCGAATACATCGCCCTGTACATCGATACATTTATTTATCTCCGCTCAGGATACGTTTCACGATACAATCATGCTGCTGCATAGTAGTTATTGTTACACTGTCCAAGCACAAAAATCATATCAACTATTTCTGACGGAGAATAATCTGCCATTTTGCCAAATGTTAACGCTGTTAACGATCACAGTGAATGATTCGACAACACTGACATTAAAAACGACTTGTTCACTTTTATAATACGCAAGAAAGTATGTAAATAAACAAGTCTATTGGTCATACGCGAGAAGAACAGTGTAACAAGACAAATCAAACGTTACAAGTTAATTTGAAATCCGTATTAATTTTGTTGATTTATTTGAAAAATGAATAAAAAACTGCAACATACAGTATGAAGGAATTCGTCTTGCCATCCTTTTTCATTGCATAGTAATAAAAATATTGCGATCCATTTAAAAAAACAAACGTGACCATGAAATCTCTGATACCCTCGCACTTATCGAAATTTTTTTATGATGTCCTAACGATCCCTTCAAAATCCTTCAACAGATATATATTCATTTTTTTTAATTTAAAGTCATTTTGGACATTTTTTCATTTATATATTAAAATTTACTAAAGTATTTTCCTTGGTTAACTTTATAGTATATTTTCAATCTTTCAAAGTAGATTTCCATAAAGAATGTATCATATTGCTTCCCAACACAAATGAAAATTTGTAGTTTGGCGTATCGGCAGCCAGAATTTATTTTGTCAACAACAATTTCGATACAAACATATTTGTGTCCGTTAATAGTGTCCCTTGTAGTGTTACTGATTAAATATCTAATATATAATTTGTATAAATATTTCTGTTACACTTCGTGCATTGTCGAGTCTCGTGCATTATTTTGAAGTAAATATTACAAACAAAATAATACTAAACAAAATAATCATAAACGATAATTATTAAAACGTATCGCGATGTATTTATTAGACGCAGTAAAAATTTTTGATGGATCATATACAGAAGACAAATATAATCAGCTTTTCAATCCAAACGTTTGTTATGTTTGCAAATGGTCCAGCAGTGACTTAATAACGTGTAATCAATGTCATATGATTTCTTACTGTTCTAAGGAACACCAGAAGATACATAAACATTCACACTTGGAGATTTGCAAAGCAACCCCAATGAAAAATTTTTCATATATAATTATATCAAATTATATCAAATTATATATAATTATATATAATTATATATTATTATGTATCAAATTTGTCCATTCATGTTCATACATTATACTTATACATATATATATATATATATATATATATATATATATATATATATATA